>NC_089199.1:17800653-18100653 GCF_963930695.1 Labrus bergylta | reverse complement strand
TCAGCCCTCTCCCTCATATCACAGTGATTTGGAAGAAGCGAAACCTACAGTACACCTGTACACTAGCAGCCTTTTGTTTTTCCCCTCACAGAACCTGGATGTCTGCCATGGAGCTTTCTAGAATACTAATGAGGGTGGTTAGCGAGTCAAAGTTACTGACCTGAGGTGTCGGAATGGAGCGCAGAACGAAGAAGGGGTGGGGTTGAGTGCAGTCAGGCACCGTCTGCAACGATAAGACTGGAAATGTCAGAGTTTATTACCTCTAGCCTGGTTTGACCTCGTCTGATAGCGACCTACACTTAAGCCTTATTCGTCTAATGATGGGGATTTCCTGTCATGATAAAAAAAGCATAAGGCAAAGTAAGGTTTTTAACTGAGTATTTTTCTGTTTATTTATGTTGTTTTAACTTACTCTCTGGCCTTAAGTCAAGTCATAGTTTATTTTGCTTAAATTATTTTTGTGTGTGTGGTGGTTTATACCAAGTTAGAGTTTTAAATTCTATCTCACTCTGGTGTGTGTGCGTGTGTGTGTGTGTGTGTGTGTGTGTGTGTGTATGTGTGATTGATTACTGTAAAGATGTTGTTACAGGATGAGATGCTTTCTTTTATATCTTATTGTTGACTTGAAGTTCAAACCCATGCTGTTGTTTTTTAGGAGATGTTACTTGTCTATGGATGTTTATGTCAGTTCTTCAGGGTTTTTAGGAACACCTCTAATTCCTCATGCCAAGACTTTTACCAGCCCCCTGTAAACCATGTGTCTCTTTCGCACCTCTTCTTCCCCCCCGTCTCTCCCTCCACCTGTCCTCCTCTGCCTCGCGTTTTGTTTCATTTTGCCGCCCATTATGTTCCTTTCAGCCCGCATCTCCTATTTTCTCTGCCTGTCCTCTCTCTCACTCTCCAAACTTCTCCAACTTCATTTAAATTCTGCCCCATCCTCCTCTCTCTCCCCTCCTCTCCACAGGTGGTGAGGCCTGAAATAAAAAAACAACAGGAAGAAATAAAAGGAGTGATCCCCCTATTCTCTGCTCTCTGTGCCTCTCCATGAGCATACTGAGGGCTTTTTTGGCTTTTTAGGGCGATTAATGTAGATCACTGTTGCTATGAGGAGCCTCTCCATTATAAACAAAGCCCTTTCATGAGCTGGGAGATAACCCCCAAGCTTTTTTCTTTTGTATCAGAGGAAGAGTAATTACCCCCCATGCAAGTGTGCAACTAATCTATCTCTGCAGCCACAGATTCTTCCTCTATAGGCAATCCGTTAGAAAAGGTTCCCCCTTTTTTTTTTCATTCTTATTTCATATTCTTATAAATTATAGAGGGAAACGGTCTATTTCTCAAAGTGCACATTTGTCTCACTGTCCGATAAAAGCTGTTCAACAACTAGATTGTAAGATGTTCAGGGAAACATAAAGCAGCAAGAATATATTCCAATTTTATAAAACACAATGATAAATAACCTGAGAGCTGATTATGGTTTGAACTTGTATTAAAGAAGTATATGAAAAGTAACTTTACCTTATTGTATCATAAAAAAAACCAATGTAAAATATTCAGCACACAAGTGGCAACTTGACACGTCTTGCACTTGTTTTTTTTCGTTCCATGTGTGACTGCTCAAGTAGAAAATAAATTTTGAGTTGTAATGGAAGTTGAGACTTATTTGATCCCCCTTCTTTCCTAATCTTTGAGACACATCCTCATTATAAATATTCCCTACCTTCATTCCTTCAAGTGTTTCATTCATTTGTGTTTCCATAAAAACTGTTTATTTGGCAAAAGTGCATTCTGATGGGTTTAAATTGAACAATTACTGAGCAAAAGGTGTTCGCAAGAAGGAGCAGCTATTCAAAATAAAATAAAATAGAAAGAACATTAACCATGTCGTTCAGCTGAGTGGTTTTCTTTGGAAGAGCAACATTGCCATCTACCTCTGAGAAACAGGAATGCAGATATGCTGCACTAGCTGACACTGAGTGGTTTCTGCAGATCAATGCTTCTGAAACAAAATGAAAAAGGCTTTTCTCCTTCTCTTTAAAACAGAAACTTTTGAAATCTTTTGAGTCTGTTTAGGTTTACACGTTAAGTGCAGTAAATGGAAGTGCAAAAATTGTATTGGAGACCAATCATGCCAAAAGTGAGACTAAAATCCTAAGTAAAAAAGTTGAACCCAAGGGTGACACACATTGTATCGCCCTGCTATCTGACATTCCTCATAATGTTACCAGTATGGCGCTCCACAGCCGGCCTGAGATTTATTCCTCAGGCTTACACTCCTCAGGTTTTGTATTTGCATGGGATGCGGTGATCCTGCCACTTTTGTTGAATAATAATCCCGCTCTAATTCAGCACACCAAATGTCCCACTGGCTCCTCACGAGACTGTGATTTAATTTCTCCTGGCTAATTTAGTCTAGAGTGTCATTTATTGAGTGCATGGCCCATGCATGCTCATGTGTGCTCTCTCTGTAGCGCTGACACAAGAGTGTGTGGTGCACGACCTTTTCCTTTCATTAGCATGTATGCAAACATAAAGTGCATCCATCCACACACAGAAACACAAGGCAGTGAGTGCCACAGGAGTGTGTCATTACGATGATAGAGAGAAGGCTTCTTTCTTAATCTTAATTTCATGCATAATGTCACAGATCTGGATGCTGCGCTGGGCCGACTATATTCCCCCCCCCCCAATCCTAATTCCACATTCTGATTGGTTTATTTCAGAGACGCCTCAGCGACTCATGCCCCTAATTAATCGGAATGATGCATCGATTCCAACTTCCTTCTTTTCTGTCCTCCACATGAGGCATGGACGAGGACACAGAAACACAATCAGAGCAAAATAAGCTTCAAGAAAAAGACTACAGAGCATGTTTATTTAATACGTTGAATTGATAAAACCTCTGCATGCCCAATAATCTTTCTGCTACACTATAAATTGTCAGAAGAGGTATTTTATTTCAAAAATAAAAAAAATGTTAAAGTATTATAAAGTACTAAAGTATAAAAATCTAATAGACTTAGTCACCAAGCTAAGTCCACCACTCTTCTCTTTTTTTTTATTAACTTTGACTACCTCTCCAGATCTCCCCCCCACCCATCCACCCCTCCCTCCATCCTTTTTGCTCTTCAGCTCTAACAGCCCCTGACAGCAGGAGATGAAATAGAAATTTTGATATCAAACACCTACACAAAGGAGGGCTGACCTTTGATCAGCACGCCGTTTGATGTTGTGACATGAAATTTGCATCATGGGAGCCTGGGCAGCGGACGCTATACCGCAAAAAAAAAAAAAGAAGTGGGCTAATGCCAGATCCCTGTCAGAGAGCGACGAAGGTCAAGGGCCTATTAGGAAGGAACAAGCCCTCTAATCCTGCACGAGGGCCCTGCACGCCATTTGATGTTCAAAACACAGAAATGGAATGGAAAATTGAGCCGAGGGAACAGAGCAACCACTGCGAGTATTCATTAGGTATTAGCCCGTGAGTGAACAGGGAAGGAAGGGCATTATGGAATTACTTTTTTTGATATGACTTTATGTTTAGGTCGAGATGTTCTTAACCTTTATATGTGAGACAAAGCGACACTAAAACATGGCTCTTGCTGCAAGGAAAAAGTGCTCACTCAAAATCCAAAATTTGTACAACTATCCTCAAGGCATTGTTTAAAAAGATGAGCATCCTCTCCCAGGTTTGTGGAGGAGTTAGGCTGTGTAACATATGGCACGCTCCATCTGAATGTTGTCTATTGATCTGCAGACAGGTGGACGAGTAGAGCTCTGAAGCGGTTTAATTATTCAAGCTGGCACGTCATTTTTCATGCCTGGTGCCGTATCTGAAGACCAAAAATAAACCTGTCGCTCCCACTGTCCGTCTTTTCATCTGGCCATCAGCTTGCAGCCTCATTACCTACACGGCACAGCACAGGTAGAGGAGGGGAGGGGGAGGAGAGAGAGCGAGAGAGAGAGAGAGAGAGAGGGAGAGAGAGGAGATGTGAACACACATTTACACAGACTCTTTCTATGTTTCTTTTGCAAACAATATCAAAAAGGCGTGACGCACTGTGAAATGCAATCGTTTCAGATACTATCATCATCTTTCCTTTGGCCTATAATCAATATTTCAGTTTTTTTTTTTCTTTAGTCCAACATTTTCAAAGTGTAGACATTTATTCTAAAGTTGTTTTTTGTTCATATCTCTTCGGGTAAACTTCATTAAATCCTCCTATTTGACAAAGTTTTGAACATATTCATAGTGTATTTGTATGCATATGATAAGTGTTCAGGTTTTACCATTCATCAAATGCTTGTGGTCTTTTGCTCATGCTTGTGAGATCATGATCATCAGAGACCCAAAAAGACTCATTTGCATCTTAGATCTGTAAAAGAACAGGAAGTGGGCCAAATAACAGAAACTGACTATATTTTTGAATTAATACATTTTTTGTGTGTCACTTTTATGGACAGAGGAGTGACACTTGTGTTTGCTGTGTAAATAATCCAACCCAGTGACTGAGGTGACAGGGCATTGAAATAACAAAATAGAAATTGTCATATTTCCACTAATGGTTTGGTTTGGTTTTGTAGGTCAGGGTTAAAGCAAAACATCTCCTGGAGACCCCTATGGTAGATGAAACAGGGTAATGTGCACTACAGAGTGATTTTTTTGAAGAAAAAATGCAATGCAGGGCCATAGAGGCTGCCCCAGTTTCTGAGCACCAGTGCCTTTGACTTTATTATCTATCTAGTTATTGATTTTTGACCCTAACACCAAGGCAGAGTCCACTGCTGCTAACCATCAAGCAGAAGGGGACCACATTGGCTTTGCAAGAGTTTTTTGACAAACCAAAGATTTGGACCATGTCAGACTCAAGTGGCAACCTTGGCTATTAAAAATGAAGCCGATGCGGAAGTGCTAATTCCTGCAGTTCATCGAGTGTGCGCTAGAGAGACTGGCTGCAGAAGCCCCGGGAGTAACATACACACCCATTTAAAAAAAACACGGAAAGTGGAAATTAACACGTGTACAGCCTGGTTAAAAACCAAAAACAAAATGTGTCTGATCAGCTCATGTCTCTATCGGCACACACTGTACAATGTTTTGATAACTCATCTATTTTGGTTTTATGAAGGACATGAAGACACATACAGCTGACCTGACTGACAGGCTGTTTGTCAGGAGGCTTAAGTTCCGCTTTAGCCCCCGTTCTTAGTCTGTTGTTAGGTTGACTGAAAGTTAGGTTGGGACAGCATTTCCTACATGGCGGTAACCATCGACAGGCTTCCAAAGCCCCCTGCAGTAACCAATGGGGGGATATTACTCAGGCTTCGTCTTCTCTTATATGTTTTTTTCTTAAATCATGGAAAATCCTTAAGCCTAGACGTTACATTACATTTGCATATGGATTTTGTGAAGTTCATAATGACATACTGCATTTTGTTTTTGTCATACTGCACACTCAGCACATTTTTTTTTTTTTTTTTTTTTTTACAAATCTTGATGATTACATTTGATTATGTCATGAGATTCATAGTAAGTAGTAGCAGTCACTCATGTTTTTGACTTATTACTGAACACTGAATACTCTCTAGAAAAACGTTTGGTATGTGGCGATATTTTTGCCATAGAGAAAATCAGCAATCCTTTATACGTCTCAACAATCTCTGAGGAGAGATTAAAAAGTATGCTCAATAGCTAACACAATATAACATTACCTCACACACTATATTTCCTGGCTCCAGTATAAAGAAAGGCTCCTCAGGTCAGACATTTTTAAGACTCAGGAGTTTGCTGGCCTGGTCAATAATTTTGTTCTCTGTAATTATCTCACCATTGGACTCATTAATTAAACGTTCAAGGCTCATTTCCAGTGTTGGCTACAGAGTTCTGTGGGAGCATCCAGAAAGGTGAGGCTGAGGGGGGATGGGTGGGGGTGGGGGGGGCATAGGGGAGCGTGGTGCCTAATTAATACTCTGTCTCACTGTCTAAGGTTGGCTGCCACTCGCTGAGGGTAAAATGCAAGCGCTCTGTCATCTGAAACCTCACCAAGTGGGAGACAAACGAGGTCTTTGGCGGCCAAATCGATAAGTTCCTCTGATGAGCCAAATTTAGAGAGTGCTGCTTCTGCTTCGAGTAATCCACTAACACTCGTTGGTGTAAGACTTTTACAGAGAACTTCCTGCGTTTCTGGATGAAGGAGACAGAACACATGTATTAGCAAATGTAGAGAAAGCTTTTGAGGATCAGAACATTGAGAACATTCAGCCAACCATCGAGAGTGTTCAGAAGTTAGCAAACACAAAAAATCTTTGGATGACTTTGTGGGTTTTTTTAGTCATTTAAGTACTTTTCTGTGATTGAGTATGTTTGACAGTGGACTACCCAGAAAGAAAATTACACTTCTCAACAGTCAATCAATGGATTATCATGAAATTTGATAGACATTATTTATCTCCCTCATGACAAATGTCCAACATGTGTGTAAACCCCTGATTTTACATTATGGCAAGTGATACCAAAATAAAAATATAAAAAAGGAACATGGTACAAATTAAACTTGCTACACCTTTATTTAGTGGTGTACATATTGTAAACTTGCTAGCATGCTAACTCTTGCATTGTGGGACCAAAGTTATAGCTGTAGAAATGAAGACTGTGAAATAAATCTCTATAATGGCTCCTTTCTGAACAAGATCAACTATGTCCCACAAAGTAATTATGAGCATGCGAGCATAATACTTAATGCAACAAAATATATTAATTTGATTTGGTGTGCTTTGGCATCCAATACAAAAAAAACAAAAAAAAAACTGTCAGATTAAAACACTGCAAATGTCTATTTTCTAAGTGGGGGAAAATTATGGAACGGGTTTGGCTTTTAGAAAATCCAGAGTGAGGTGTGACGTTGCTAAATGTGATCACTACCTTGCCAACCTCTCCATCTGTCCAGGAGGTGGGGTTGCCAGATTTGCTGAATAATGTCCCTGGACCTAAACAGCTGTCAGCTCCTATCTGCAGCGTGTTCCCATGACAACATCTGGGTACACTGGATGGAGGAGTTAGAGGCTTACATTATCATCAAAATGATGTAAAAAAAAATAAGGTTACAGTGATCAAGTAGAGATCATTTTTGATTAGTATGTGAGTTAGAATATAAAGGTTGTTTTAATCTTGTTTCGCTTGAAGGCATTGTTTGCCTCTGTAGACTGCACTATGGGATTCATATTATCCTCTACTTCTGAAAGGCGAAGTGCAGCATAAGACTAAACATATTAATTTTTTGCTGTATTTGCGCTCACTTAGGGTTAGTGTTTAAAAAAATCCACCTGTGAACGGATAGTAATAATTACATGCAGCACATAATGTCTTCCCCTGGACAACCTGGAACATGTGAGATCAGCTGAAAACACACTAAGAAGTCTGGTACACTGATGCCATCTGCTGTCTGATATTACTAAAAAAAAAACTACATAAATGATTTCTTATACTGATAAAAGTTGTTAATATTAACTCTGACAACATGTGCTATTGCTTTAAATCTCAACTCCCATTTTGTTCTTCACATTTAATGCAGAAATGAAATCAAGCAATGGCTGTTAAAATAAGTTTTAATTTTTCTACTTGCAATTAGGGTAATAATAATAACCATAACTTTACTATGCGTTCTGAAAACCATATAAACATTCGGCAGTGGAGAGCGCGAGTGTATATGAGCAGTTAATAAACCCCTGAAATATAATATTTGGCATTTGGACAGAGGGAGGGGCAGGAAAGTTGTGGAGAGAAGTGAATATGGAGAAGAGGAGAAGCAGCTTGGCTGAACCTTGAGTCAGGATGCAGCTGCGAGCACAGTGGCGTGTTTGCAGGCTTATAGAGGGCAGGCCAGGCCTAAACACGAAGCAGTTTTACGCCTCAGCTGCAGAGAAGTCAACAAGGGAACAGAGGACTAATAAATAGACTAAAGCAGATTATCAAACTGTTTTAAAGGCATTAGACTGTATCTGGATGGACTGAGGATGTATTTGGGTGTAATTAATTTACGCATGTGTTACTGCTTTTTTTACTTTTTTATTTTTTTTACTGCCATATGGTAAAAGACAAGGACCTGATCTTGACCATGAAAAACAGACAACAGATGGCTCTCTACTCTGTCATCCTGCAGCACAAACAGGTACAACATTTCCAACCGAACAGCTCCAATAAAACCAGACAGCCCCTGGCAAGCATCGCTTGTTGTGGCTGTTTTAAGATTATCTGAGGAAATTCACATCCTAAAATTTGACACCGAAGTGGTGATCATTGTGTTGTGTTGATTTTGTAGACATTCTTTCTCGTTTTACTCCAAGGACTCATCAGAGAATAAAGTGTCCTGTTCCTCCACAAGGGGGCAAACTCTCTCCAGTGTTTGCATGTGTGGTTCCATGTGGACTTTCTGTGACAGTATTCATACAGGCCGCTGAAGTTACTCAAACTGCAGATCTGTCTTGTAAGAATGACAAAAGTGGTAAAATAGTTTGACCCAAGTCTTCAAGTTTATCACTGGCCTGCAGAGGCAGTCGTTCAAACACAGCTTTACAGCAGAGCGACTCTTTTTTGCCTTCAAAGGCATGCATGCCTTTCCGTTCACCTCGGAAATTAATTTCCCACCCTGATACACAAACTTGGCTGTTTCATCCCCTTTTCAGGGATTTTCTTTTTTTTTTGCTTGAGGCAGGAAACAAACACAGGAGGTTTTGTGCTGCGCTGCAGTGGGGGTTGAGACCCCCCACCCCTCCCTGCGCCTCAGCTTGATGTCGGGAGATGAGACGGGAAACAGGTGTCACCCATGACCTTCAGTGCTCAAACACTACAGGCCTCACAATTGGGGCGCTCCAGGGAGGGGGGGCTACTCACAAGCTTCTTAACCGTTTCTCCTCTCATCCTTCTTCACCTCATTGATGAATATTAAATATCCACACACTCCAATGTTTAACAACACATATTCAGAACTGTGTGTTTAGCATCAACTCTGCGTTACAATGCTGCTTTTAATTGCATTTCTCATGTGTTCACCCCAATCTCACCTCAGCTCAGAGAGATGACCCCTCGGACAAAGAAGGGAACACAAAGAAATAACCTCTAAATCCCAACAACTGGATTATGTGAAGCCGGAGACGATTGGGAAGTCTGCAGGTAGAAGGTACAGAGGGGTAGAAGTGGGAGCCAATGGTGTCCATGTCCTCGGCTTGTCTGTCAGCACTGCTCCTATCACCCCGTTCTCTTTTCCTCATAAGAAAAAGATTAATTCTGCAGATTATCAAGCTTCAATAAAGTACTTACTGTCAACCATCAGTTTGAAGAAATGGAAGCCTTGTCCAGACGTGCACAAAGAGTGGTCAAACAGAGGTTAAGGACACAGTAGACAACCTTACACCATTAGGTTTAATTTACTTGTAAACATTATATTATGCATTGTCTTTAAATAAGCAGGGCATAATGTGGACGGATCTTAGAAATTAATTAAAAAAACACATAAGAGAAAGATTGTATCAGTTATCAAGTTAAGCAATAGCTGTAACTCCATGTCATGCACGACCAGTGTTACAAAGCACTTTGGCTTTTGAGAAGTTCACAGCAGAAGAAGACAATGCATTTAAAACAAAAAACTGAATGATAAAACTGCATTAAAAAAGAGGAAATAAATGCACCACTACTCTACCGGTTTGTGCATCCAGTTCCTTTTGGGAGAACAAAAGGAAGAAACAGACTGTTGTTTCACGTCTATGGCAGGATTGCCAAAATGATAATTTGAATCTAAATGACCAACAGGGCATAGCCTAAACGTTCTCAGGTGTGCACGGTTGCGGGAACAAACCATGAAAAATAAATCAATAAACCATGGCACACTGAAAATGACTTTATTTTAACATGCTGGGCGAACCTGAGGAAGCTACAGGCGAAACATCTTGTTCCATGATCATTTTGTTTGAAATACTTTCATGCTATTCCAAATGCAGGTCTGGAGATCATTAAGGAAACAATAACAAAAACAGTCTGAGAAAAAAGCCTCATTTCACAACCATTAAAAAAACCTTGGTAAAAAAAAAAACAGCTATTATTCTGGATCAGACAATTTCTGAAGAGCTCGGAGGCACTGCGGCTGACATTCTTATTGATCTCTGCTCGGCTCCACATGCAACAACCACCCATGTGAAGATCAGCATTGTGCCGATTATTTCGCTTTATTATTATTACTTTAGTCAGAATCAGAGAAGGAAGCAGAAGACGTTCAACAGGAAATGTTCGTCTTTATTGGTCATAGAATAAAATGAGATAAAAGACTTTTACTATCATAGTTAGCAGTTAGCATGCACACGCAACCTTTAGCTGCTATTTTACCAATTTGTCCTCAATGCTATGAATGACATGCTATGCGTTGGCTCTGAAGTATTAGCTAGTACTGTAACCCACCTTTCTTAACTTTAAGCTTAAGATCAGCACCTGCCATTGACAATAGATCAACAACGACTCACACTAAACTCCTGCCGCGGAAAATCAACAGCTTTAGTCGACCCTTAGTTGACAATAATCACTTTTGGGTGAAGGCTTATGCTGCGTGTAAATGCTCTATAACTTCTTCTAAACATTTCTGTGCTTACCTGCAACAATTCAAACTCCAACATGAACAGGAATATTTATAATCTATAGTGAAACTAATATAAATTTAAGATACCATTATCAACAAAAAAGCTATTATAGATTTGATAGTCCGGTGGCTTTGTTAAAAACATAGCACACTTTCTAATAACTGGCTAGCAGCCCCGGAGGAAATACAGTGAAAACATTTGGGAGTTTTCTGATCTCCACATGACTTGCCCTCCTGCTGAAAGATCAAGCCTCAGCCCATTATCCTACATGATCCTCCATAAGTCGCACAGTTATTCTTTGACACATAAACAAATCCTCCTTAGAGGCATTTTTTTCTTAAACCCAGTTCCATTTAGCCTGTATTTCACGTGAACAGCTGTATATCAAAGCTTTATGGCCATTATCTCACCACAGACATGACCATAGAAATCCCTGACCATTTGTCTATAGAAGGGCGCCTGTTTATGGACTAATGGTTATCCTAGTTGTGTGTCTATGGCATGAGCCTGACAGCCAACTGTTTGACACTGGGGCCACAAAGACAGATGGCAACCAAATGCCTTTTATTGCCTGCCTTTACCACTTGTGTGTCCCGATCACATCAGTCATGAATACTGCAGGGACTACATGACATGACTCTCTCTCTCTCTCTCTCTCTCTTTCTCTTTTTCAATCTCCAAAGCTCCCCTGGCCGTCAGCCTATCAGATCAAAATGAAAGCTGTGATTCAATCAGTGATTTATAACTTTCATATTTAAACCTGCTGCGTACTGTTTTGAAGTCTGAAGAATTTCAAATGTCTTGTGTATGGTGTGTGTGTGTGTTTGTGTGTGTGTGTGTGTGTGTGTGCGTGTGTGTGTGTGCGTGCGTGTCTGTGTGTGTTGTATTGTATTGTGTAAATTTAGTGAATGTTTGTGTGTGTTTGGCTCTAGGGTGTCATATTGCTATGCTATGTGCTGACACAGCGCCTAGAGCTACAGGTTGCACCTGGTGTGTGAGAGCAGTTCCCCAGCTGCTGAAGCTTGAGTGTCAGATGCAAACACACACACGCACACACACCCACACACGCACACACACACACACGCACACACACACACACACACACACACACACACACACACACACACACACACACACACACACACACACACACACACACTACTGCATGTCTGTTCATTCCATTCTGTCCACATGTGTGCATGTATAACGTCCTTGCATTGACATATGCTCCTTGGTGTCATGCAAATACATATTTCTACCTTCATATAAGAGCACATTCATAAGAGGAACAAAGACCAGCATGCACTGCAAGGAGATACTAAATGCAGTTCCTCCGGGGACAAACTGAACCTGGATGTAAGTGACAGGCTGTTTTCAGGCGTCTAGTGCAAATAGAGTGTACTTTGTCCGATCTTCAAACAAATTACTTCTTTGGACAAAAGTTAACAATAATAGCATATGAAGATATATATAAAGTTTAATAATTAACATTTGCAGTACTTATTTGTGAGGGAACCAATAGCTAGCTTGCTTGCTGATTTATTTATTTATTTAAATTTTAATTGGTATGTTAGTTATGGGGAAACACAGTGATAGGTAAACAGCTCTGGAGTGAAACTGGCCAAGAAAAGTCTCTTAAAATAGCTAATGAAAAGACAGCTAAGATAAGATTATGCAATACAGGAAAGGGCTTAATGCTCTGCAGTTATTTCAGATGTTTCCATCTTCCTATCCTACCTAATCATCGTGAGTCCTGATTTCCACTTTATTCTCCTTCAATAGGAGTTTTGCTTTAATTGTAATTAACTGTCATAGGGAGGTCAAACATGATCTGTATTACCCTTCATTGAAATCAAATGGTTTTTTATCAGAGGTATTGTAGATTATGAAAGAGTATGTTTCGGTTGAGTTTTGACCTGTAATCCTCATGTTGTACTTGTAGAGTTGGTAGGAACTATTTAACACTGTGTCTTTGACATTGTGAATTATCAACAGCACAGCCTTTGTAATTCTTAACTTGGTCATGTCCCTGTGTCTATGTACTCTGTCCTAGCCAAGAACCAAGCCACTGGTGTGGAGGTTTGCTTTGTACTCACAACTTTCCACTGATAGGGGGGGTAAGGGAATTCACACACTGTCCTGTTTGCTTTAAATAAAACATGAAAGATCAAAGACTGTCTGGACTCATAACCAATGCAGTACTGTGCTGTCAGAGAAACATATTGCTGAGATAAAACAGGCGAGACATGATCCTGAATCAAACAGCAATTAGCCAAAAAGTGTTTGGGTGAAGTTGAAGATAAGGATTCAAAGTCGTGCTGGCACCGTTGAGCTACTGTTTGGGGATTGAAGGTGATGCTAGCAGGGTTGCTATCACTTTCTTCCAATACAAGCTAATCTAATCAGTTGTTTTACAGTAAAGGCAGACAGGAGGTGAAAGTGTGCAGAGACCAGAAGCTCAACACTCCAGAGACTAAACTCACATCAGACAAGACTATAGACACTATGGAACGAATACAATTTGTGAAAGTACCACACTCATGTTATTAAACCTATTTTGTAGAAGATGTATAAATGATTTTAAACATTTTGCACATCAACTTATCGCTTGTAAAGACTTCTTTAGTTCTATAAATCAAAAGCTGCCTCAGCAGTTGTTGATTCCCTGCATAAAATACCAAAAACAGCAGGCCTGTTTTCCTCCAAAGGAATTTCCTCCGTGCTCAGCTCTTGTTGACACATATTTGTTTGTGGTAGGGCAGTGAGGAGAGAAGGAGGGCGAGGTGAGAGGCAAGGAAACCATCATACCCCCTTCCGAGATGGACAAGCCCCTATTATCCCCTCATCCAACCCCCCTGCTCCTTCTCTGAGTGGGGGCTCATAATTGGGCCTTTGTGCTGTGTGTGAATTCCTCGCCTGCACACACTTTCCCAGACTGTGTCCGGCCACCAAACAGATGGGGTCTGTATGCAGAGGACACAGACACACACACACACACACACACACACACACACACACGCACACACACACACACACACTGCCCACAAACATCCACCCACATTCACACAGTGCGTCAGTCCACAGGACATGTCACACACCCATGCCAGACCCTTCTCATGCCCCATTGATAAATAAAAAAAGCAGCACAATAACAAGAGAAGAGTTTGAGGAGCCCTCGGCCTCTGCACCCCTGAATTAGTGGGCCTGGAACGCACAAAACACTCAATAATGTTTTTGTAAGAAGGACGTTTGAAGTCATTGAGGGAGAATGCATCATTTTAGGCAAAAGGAGGAGAAAGACAGCGGCCAAAGGTCTTTTGTGTGGCCTTTCCTTGTCTTTGTCCACATTATTGGACGTAGAAGTAAGTGGCATGGCTTTGAAGAAAGCAACCTATTACCAGGGCAACCTCGAGCCAGTAATTGTCTTTTAGTATACGAGAGCATGCAGCTGCACAGGCTCTTCTATTGCCTGTACGGGAGTTGGTAATGAAAAAGATGGTGAGTTTGAGGCAGGGGTTGGGTTGTGTGTGTGCGTGCGTGCGTGCGTGCGTGTGTGTGTTTGATAGGGACTTCTAACTTTTTCTGTCTTAAAATAAGAAGGAACTTTCTTTCTTTTTTTCTCCTCATGTTTTCAGTTTGTTTCTGCCCCCTCACTCACTTTCCAACCTCATCCCTGTTTTTTTGTCAGGAGCTCTGTCACATGCATTCTTTACCTTTTTCACTCATTCTTTCACTTACTCCTCTTGTGTTTTTTTGTTGCTTCTAACCAGTCTCTTGCTCTGTCAAGTTACCTCTGCATGTGACTAGATAACCATTCACTGTACAGCTGATTTGCTCCACAAGTCTGCCATTGGATTAGCTTCATTTGGGCAATCCTATCCATCAGCTAACAGGCTTGGCAATCTATAGCTCCCGAGCCGTGCTAAAGTCATTTTGTGTAAGAGCATTTGCAGGAAAACACCCCCTTTTACTTAATGCCTGTATTGTGATAGTTTGAGACGAGAGAACATGATTCATTTTCCCAGACAGATAACAGAAGGAAATTGTTGAATTGAATGAAAACGACAGAGACAGATCGGGTGGTGTTTGTAGCCGTGTGCATAAAAGCACATGTTCATGCGTGTCGGTCTGTCCTCACAACATTTATGTATTATGACAAATAGGAAACAGCTTCAAGCGCCTACTTCCTCCCCTTTTAAAGAGCAGGACAAATCGGAGAGGGTACTTTCCCCACTCAAAGCAGACCTTATGATGGATTCTGGCAGGGATTTCCTCCAAATCAATAGTCATGCTTTTTTGGGAGGAATGTATCTTAAACATCTGCTGCCCCAAGTTGGACGAACAGGTGCTGCAGAGCGGCACGTTGTCGTGAGAACTCAGAGCCCGTTGGGAGCAGAGGAAGGCCAGGTGCTCCAAAGCCATGTCCATCTGGGGGGGGGGGGGGGGGGGGATCTGCTTTATTAAACCAAGAAGAACTGTAAACTTGATCCAGGACCGAGCAGAGTTTATGGCTGGGCCAGCTCGCCCACGCAGGCTTACATGGCCTAATGGTTTGGAGATGGGTCATTCTAACTCCTTCATATTCCTGTTACAACAACTGCTGTTGATGCAAAGCAAGCCAAGCAATGTTTCAGTTCTTTTTTATTTTTAGGAAATTATGTGGGAATGCAAACAAAAATACTGAAATATTTGCAGGAAATTTGTTGTTTCTGGCTACAAAGTCAGCATGCTAGAGGGAATCTTATAGGAAAACTCTGGAGGTAAAACTATTCAGGGGGGAAAAACATAACTCAAACGACACTTCACCCAGAAATGTTTGTTTTTTCCCATTCTGTCAGTATTGATATAGCTGTTTCTTCGTTCCGGCCTGTCCTGTCCTTTCACAAACACACCCAGGTGCATGTTTGGAGTGCTGCAGCCATCCACCCCTGTCACTGCAAGCCTTCAAACCAAGGCAGCAAGCCCAGTGGAACTTGATGATTTTCAACACTTCCCCCCCTGAGGGATTGTTGGATTGCTGACGGTAGGGAGTTCAAGGTGTGTGCACGTCAAAGACAATGTTATAACACGCGCAAATACGTTTTAAAAAGGGTTGTTGTTAATCATTTTATTGAATCGGGTGACCTGTTTGAAGAACTTTGGGATAGTTCAAACACCCCCGATTTTTGCTTGTTCCTCAAAAAACTCACTATTTGCTGAGCAAATCTTTTTTGTCAATTTGGGTTTCGGTGCCAGAAATGTGGTGTGACATTTCACTGAGAGGGGAGAATTGTAAAGTCCAGCTGTGGGGTTTGACAACTTTAAGGCACAGCTGGTCTCAGCCTGTTCTTGTGTGTGTGTGTGTGTGTGTGTGTGTGTGTGTGTGTGTGTGTGTGTGTGTGTGTGTGTGTGTGTGTGTGTGTGTGTGTGTGTGTGTATGCAGGCATGTGTGTGGGCATGCTCGTGTTAATCACTTATCCAGGTTCATGTTCATGTAGTTATTTTAATTTTGATAAAGTTCTTATAACGGTTGAAGTATGATTTTTACCAATAGGAGCAAGTTATTATGAAAAGTTGAAATAACCTTTAATCAGATTTTTTTCTAACTATGCTCTTGGGACTAATGGACTGCAATGGATGGATGTGGGAAAAGGAGAAAGGATGACTGGGGTAAGGGGTTGTGTCCCGTAGTTGTGGTTGGGCGTTAGATGAGCCTTGGTTGTACCCTAAAGGGATCAAAGGCAGAGCAGTCTGACCCAAACATCATCCTCTTCTCTCCATCTTCCCCTCCTTTCCCCCATTATTCTCCCCTCTCCTTCTTATCTGATCAGGCATCCACTCACTCCTATTTGCAATTCTAATGAAAATCAGACACCTGCCCTGCCAACCTTCGCCCCTCTCTGCAGTTTCTTGCCACAACAACAAGGAGAGAAAGACATAGAAGAAAAGAGGCAAAGAGAAAAGAAAGAAAAGTGGGAGAAAGCCCCTATCAGAGAGGGGATATTATGTTACTGCTGGCCTGGTAGATTGGATTGTCTGATGGCCCGGCGACGGGAGAAAAAAATGGTCTCATTCATTCTGAGTTGCTACAACAGAGGTCTTCTCACACAGAGAAAGAATCAGAATTTGATGTTGGCCGTGGTACTGGTTTGGGGGACCTAATCACCCACATGGGAGGTCTAACATCAGCGTGATCCTGGCCTCTGTCATCCCCCTTCAACATTGGGGGGAGTGCTTCCAAACTGGTGATGTTATGAAGTCCACAAGGATTGTAAACCCATCAGCACTGATATGCATCGACAAACCTCGAAATGTCACCTCCAGTGTGTCATTTCCATTGTGTCCCCTGAAAGATTTATTTATGAGCCGGTATTGGTGAGGATGAATGCAAGCCGTATAATGTTACAGAAGGTGTAAGGCCAGTTAAAGACAGAGTTCTCTCCGAACAAGAGTTTACAGTGTACTCTCCCCATTACCTTACCTCATCTATCAGCACACACAATCTGCACCTCTCGCTGGCCCTCACTTGCTGATCGCCTAAGGTTGAGAGTATCAGAAAGCCTAAATGGGGCCTTTAACAGCCAGCAGACTGAAGAGAGGAAAAGAAGCAGGTGGGGAAGGAGGGAGGTCAGCACGATGCTATCGGTCCATTACAGACCCCCGAGGACAAAAGCAGCTTCTCTCCTTTTCAGGTCTGGCCTAGTTATGGCCAATGCAAGGCCGGTGTGCTACACATATGGATACTTACACAAAGAGGCCTTGATACAAGTGTCAAGAGGTGCCAGTCATTTTGACTGGTCTGTGTACTTAGCTCAACCCTTTTTTTAAAGTAACTTTTGTTACCAGGGGAGAAAACAGAGGAGGTCCAAACAGGTTTTTGTCTAGCTTTGAAGCACCATGAAAAGTATTTTTATAGGTTACATCTGACATTTAAGGTTGGTGGTGAATTTAACCATGTAAACATCATCCCCTCATCTGACATTAACCAATCCTTACTCTTTTAATGTTAATACTGAAAACAACTACCTCATGTAGGCCGACATATATGTTACATATAGCTCCCACTGTGCCGTGCTTCCACAACGTCAAAACGCAATGTGAATTCACAGATTGGGACAACGCAGTATGAAAAGGCTCAAAAGGTTGTTTTTTTTTTAGTTTAATATTTAATTTGAATGCTTTAAAATAGAGAGAAAAGTTAACCAGAGTCAAATTCCTTGAGTATGCACACTTACCTGGCCAAAGAGACTAATTCTGATTTTGAAAGTGATTCAGATTGAAATAAAGTTTGGATAAAAAAGACAGTCTTTCTGACAGTAGATTAGTTAAATATTTGTATTGTACATAATAGTATGTATAATTAACAAATATGTCATTCATAAGTAAGTTGACTGCTTGATTTTGTAATTTTGACCAATGACCTATTGGTTTTCCAAAGCCAGAGGCGACCATATTTGAACCAGATGAGAGTGATGGATCAATAGGGTGCCAAAGTTATCAGGGCAACTTGACCAAGCTGTTTTAAGCTAAGAAAGCTATTTGAAGATAGAGTTCTTATCATTAGCTAGCAAACATCACCAGTGGGATGGCATATGGAGAATGTTAGCTTTTCCA
Organism: Labrus bergylta; assembly: GCF_963930695.1. Lineage (NCBI taxonomy): Eukaryota > Metazoa > Chordata > Actinopteri > Labriformes > Labridae > Labrus > Labrus bergylta. The sequence continues at coordinate 18,082,437 of NC_089199.1, read as the reverse complement.
TCTTCTCTGTAGGGAAGAGTGAAAAACCCATTACTCCCTGACACTGGCCACCACAAATTAACAAATGTAAGAACAAGCCAACAGGTATGTTGAACCTACACACAGATGCCTGATAATCAGTGTTAGAATATGAATAATCTATATAATAGTATTCTATTTGAATCACCAAAAGCTTAAACACAGACTTATTGGATGTCTGTGTCAGTGTTAGAGTGAATGTTTGCGTTGTTACACAAGTCTACTTTTGGCTCATATCAGTTAAGACTATTCACTTTGATCTTGCTAAACCACAAATTGCAGATGAAACCAAGTATAAAGTTTATCATTAAATTTTTGATTTAAACTGGTATGAAGCAACGATGAGGTGGGATATATTAGTTAAAGCATCAACTCTCTGCATGGAATTCTGAATTATTTAAGCTTCTTGTGATTAGAAGATTACAATAGGAACATTTTACAATGAATAATCGATTTACTCAGTAAGATTTAGAAGCTGACCCAATCTTTACAAACTATGCCATCCCTTATTTGGGCCCATGAGACTCCAATAAATGAATGAAGGGAAGGAGGAGCCTCTGATGTAACCAGCAGGAACTATTTTGCTAACAACAGGCCCTCATATTTGTCTGATATTTGCCTGATATTTATCTGATATTTGCATAAAAAAGTACCCTAAAGGGACAGAACACAAATTTGTCAGAAAGTTAAGTTCACTGACTGGAGTATGAGGTGACACCTACCAGACAACTATCAGTCCCAACCTGACACTCAAAGTGAGGCTCTATGGGAATTGATGTGCTTTTGGAGCCAGCCTCAAGGGGCCATTCAGGGAATTACAATGTTTTCTTTTATTTGCACTGCTGGACATCATGTATTTAAACGACAACTTCAAGATTCATTTCAGCCTTGACTTGTGCCAGGCCCTTATAACTCTCCCAGAAACCCGAGTTCTACCATGCTGTGACACAGAGACATGTTGTTGTGCGGGGGCCTGGGGGGAAGCTAAGAAAAAACAACACACCTGTTGCCGCCCCCCCCCCCCCCCCTTTTAAATGCCTTCTACACCCCTTACCCATGGAGAAGCCACTGGAGCATGGATAGTGGATTTGTACCGGAGCTTAATCCAGACGGGCGAGGACAGTGGTATTGTCACCCATTTAGAGGGTGCTGAGGACACGTGGCTCACCCTTTAGCACGCTTGAGGGGGTATGGGTGAAGGCAGGCTAAGGGCCACAGTGGCAGGTGGTGTGACGGATGTCCTGGGAAGTGCCAAAGCAAACACAGGGATGCGAGGTGGAGAGGTGGGTAGGGGGGGTTAGGGTGGGGCAGTCAGAAGGGTAACGCATGGGGAGATTAGTGTGCCATGGCCCTGCCCTTTAGAGAGAGGAATACGGGAGGGAGGGGTGTGGGCAGTGAAAAAGAGAGGTGTCAGGACACGGGGTCACATTCTGCTGCATCATGCCTGCGTGTTTTCAAGCAAGGTGCCGAATGAGTGACCTTAGAATAGAGTTCAGTGAGAAATAACGCAACAGTCAAATAAAGAGGCAGTGTTTGAATAGCATCAGTTCACCTGTTCTTGTAAGACAACTTTGAAGTCCAGCTCAAACTTGCAGCAGCAGCAGCAGCAGTGGGAGGAAGTATGAATCAGGTAGAGTTTCACTTGCCTCATGTCCTCTAATGGCCCACCCAATCACCAGGACATGGGCATTACACAGAACATGTGCACAGGAAGCCTGGAGGTATTGCTGTTACACAACAGAAACTGGATACACCTTGTTCGCTAACCTTGGGTCGCTGTCCTGCCCTCAGCCCCCCTCACACCATTATAAGGGCGACGAAAGAAGGGCACAGGGAATGTGTGAGCTTCAACCTGTTCCGGACCGAACACTGATGGGCAGCACTGTTTGGTTGTAAGGACATATTTGTGCATGAAAGGTTGCATGGAGATTGTGGAGGGTTGACATTGCTAGCCAAAGGGCCTAGACATCTGGCAAAGTTTGGAATGATACCAAGTCAAAAACATGTTGGGGGAGAGGGCATTGAGAAAATGACAAGAAGTAAGAACACTGGAAAAGTCAAAGGGCAGCCTGCAGACCATGATTTTGGTAAGGACCCCCTTGGGCCTATGTAGCTTTTGTCTGCTTGTTGCTGATGTGGATTTATGGACATGAGCCTGTTTGACCAAAGCTGGAAATTGAACCAATAACAAATAAACTGATCGCAATAATGCAAATACTTTATTTCCTTCTGGTTTAGTGTTACTGCTGGGGGACATTCTATGAACACCCACATATACAATATACTTTAAAATGACATGAAATGGGGCGCAGATGGCTTAGCGGTTAGGTCTGGCTCCCTGCACAGAGGCTATGGTCCTCCAAGGGAGTAGCCTGGTAGGAGTCCAGCCTGTGGCTCCTTTCCTGCATGTCACACTCTTTCTACCTGCTTTCCTACTCTACCCACTTTCCTATCCAATAAAGGCAGAAAGCCCCAAATTCAATCTTTTGAGGGAAAAATGACATGAAATAACAAATTGAAATCACCAGCAAATATTCCTCAAAATCGACCACATTCATATATTTAAAAGGCAGAACATCTGCAACCAGATGTGCATGTCACCAACTCGTTTAAAAATATCTTAAAATCATCCAATAAGATCAGTTCCTTATGTTTAAGGTATTTAGGTAAGTACAAAAGAAAAACTTAAAGCAAACTAAAAAAGACCATTCAGCATGTGCATACAGCAAACAATGATAAGTCGAGGCTTTAAAGGTTGTGATGAATCTCAATGCTCCATGTTACATAGTGTCTAGGGAAAAGAAGATTTGGGAAGAGGCGTTCATGTATAAGCAAACCCTTAACCCTAACCCTCATGTATGGAGCAACCAGCCTTTTTTTTACTCAAAAGAAAGGCAGGTTTTGATTCAAAAAAATAAAAACCAAATCTGCAAATGAAGGAAGAATGAACAGGCCGGATACATGTAGATGTTTGGTGCCACGGACTTCATCCACTAGTAGTATTATCCACTAGCATTTCCTCAAGCATTAACTGTATGCAGCACAGCAGGTCGCAGGGCAATATAAGTGATAGGCATGAGCCATAATAAGATCCTAAAACCCATCTGCTATCGTCTAACAACTATTAATATTTGTATTAATCTCTTGAAAGCAGAACCTGAAGGATTACACTGTAGCAAACAAACTGCAGTAAAGGAACAGTGGGGCAGGATTTCAGACTTTCAGACTTACATTGGGTATGCTTTAGTTTTCTTATTATGTATTCAACAATGTACTATTACAAAAACCTTGGCTGAGATGTCTAGTCAACCAAGCAGCACATGATGGGTAAACATGAGCTGAGGAATGTCTGATAGAAGTTCATAGGTCAGAAAGAAGCATGCCTTGGCAGGGACGGGGGGACATAGCCACCTGGTCATCTGGGTTAATTATAAATGTTGCAGGCCGCAAGAGGGGAAGATGAGCTGGACAGCTGTCTCTCCAGACACACATATAAACACTCACACATTCAGGATCACAGCCCATATGCATAGTCCGCTATGCTGAGCAGCAGATCCCAGGGGCCCATCGTGGCTGAAAAGCCCTCCATCGCAGCCAGGTGGAACTGGGGAAAAGTTCAACATCACAGCCGCCAAACTCTTTTTTCACTCTCTCTCCCTCGTCTCTGTTTCTCTCTTAGAGCCGCCCACGGAAATACAAGATGAAGTATGTTCCTCGCATTTTCTTACTGTAGCGCACAGTATTAACATGAGTATCCTGAGAGATTTGGAGGGTCTTTGGAACTGAGAAATAATTTATCAAACAGTAGGCATTGATGATTGCGTGAGGAAATGTGCAGAGTTGAGTTTCTCATTTGTAAGGCCCTGGGATCATTAATCATTCTATCAGTTTATGGAGAATTCTTTCAGTGATATATAGAGGGGAGGGCTGTACTCCTTTGTCCCTAGACCACTGTCGCAGATAAACAAACACTGAACATCTTTATAAAAGGGTCTCCTTCATTGAAATAGCAATTTGTCACAGCCTCCCCTTAGCTGTGCCCATGGGGCTCTGTGCTAATAGGCTGTGCTCAGTGTGATTGTATAAAAAGTGTCTCTCCGTGCTAGGAATGCTGGAATTTGAAACCTCACAGGTGTGATAGGGAGACACATACCAGCAACAAGCATTCCCATCCTTGCATAATGAAGAGCCGCGGCAGCAAATGTACAAAAAAAAACAAAGTTATGGGAGAAGATGAGAAATTGTTAAGAGAGAAAACGAGATTGATAGGGATATGCGTTAAGGAGACACTAAAAAAGTGAGAAATATGAAATTGATAATCAAGCAAGAAATGGAGAAGGGTGATCATTTGCGAAGAAACCTGATAGCAGCCATGTGTCATTTTTACAGGTTATGAAAGCGGACACACGTCGGATTATGAATATCAGTCACCTTCAGCACCTGTGTTCTTACTTGATAATATTTCACTGACTGACTGGAGTGTTGATGGAGGAAAAATAATGAGGCCGACAATTTTTTTGCTGACCTTGTACTTCAAGCAAGCATTAAGACACTGGACATTATACCGTGGTTCCAGTTGATCGGAAGTTATATGAAATATGACTTGCTTTCTTTGCCAGACACAAGAGATCTAGAAAGCAGACAGACAGTTGAGCTTGAGATTTTGTGAAGGCATTGTCCACAAAAGCGCTGACAACAGAGAAACATCCCCCCCCCCCCCCCCTCCAACCCCCACCCCCACCCATGAAAGAGCTTTACTGTATGCAAGTGTCCAGTCGCTGGAAAAGCCATTGCAGTAAAGCAGAGGAGGAGTACTCCTGACAGGGCCTGTCTTTTCACTTAGGAAACCCATAAGAATCCAAGCCCTGAGCGGAATGACTCCCCTGACGCCCATATCTGAGATAGCAGAGACGGCACTGGGAGCACTGTGTTTGAAATAAACACAAAATGTATGTCCACTGGGTACAATAAGACTGATGCTGCTCTCTATATATGAGCGTTGTGTTTGTGAAAATATCATGCAAATCAAAGTGCACATCTGAAGGATGCACAAGAGCTTCCTCCCCTCAAGGACACACTGTATTACTCACATACCCTTCCCTCAACCTCCTCATACCGCAAATTTCCATTAAAAGGGAAAATGTACTATTCAACCACCATTCAGGAATTGACTGGTCCAATCCATAAGGATCAGCACACTTCCCTCTAATGTCACCTGGCATATCCAAGAACAGGGACCTCCTTACGCTTTAGTTTTCAACCACACAATGACAGCTGGGACCAATCTGCTTTGTATCAACCATGCCAACTTACTTCTTCTCACAGGGATCTGCCTTTGAGAAACTCAATGTCACCTGCCACTCATGAGCATCATTAAACCAATCAGGTCCACGGGAGATCTGATTAGGAGGGCCTGCCTAGTAAGAAAGTGAAATGCCCCGCCGCTGTCCCTGCTTATCACGGTTGAAACTCGCTTTCAACAGCTCACAGAAGTTTGCCAGAAACACAAGATGGATGGAAGCCTAACGTAGAGACGTGCACAGATAGATAGAAACTTGTCATGTGTGCATGGATTAATTGTGAAACGTATGTGGTTTTTGTAAATGAGTTCTCAGAAAAGATCAATAAAGTAATTTACTTGACGGTAAAATAATTAGCTCGTTTGACTGCCATCTTTCTTGTTTCTTGAATAATTTCCAATTATAGCCAAAGTGTCAAAGTTATGGACGTGCAGCAAGTTAAGCTGAAGAGTGTGTACTTAAACGCAACACACATTTGTCCAGCTTAAGTTTAGCTAAGGAGCTTTGTGCATGGTCAATGAGAACTGCTGATGCTCTATTTAAATATAAAGTGCCGATCAGCTGCAAGTTGAACCCAGCTGTTGCTGGGGCTGGGAGACATGGATAGTAGGGAGGGGTGGCGACTAAATGACCAGTGTAGGGAGAGGGGCTGGCGGTAAGGTGGTGGCAGCGATGGGAGTGCAGAAAGGGAATACAGGGGATGGAAGGGATCAGGCTGGAGAGTCGGATGAGGGATCAGGTAATGTTTGGCCAAGGCCTGAGGAAGTATCATATGCAACACCTTCATGGGAGAAGGTTACTCTGGGCTGAGCCAGCCTTCTGGACCACAGGCCTAAGCAAAAGCTGACAGATACACATACAAGAGTTTACACACACAGACACACACACACATGTACATACACATTTTCAGCTCACATTCACACACAGGACGAAGACAGGCACTAAATCTCATTCTCAGCAAAAGTCTGGTTCACCAGCACACACACTCATTGATTAATCTATATTGGCTAGCACAAACAGAGCGGCCTCTAACAGCTGAGTGAGGAAACTGAAGAGCTCCACCCAAACAAAACTTAGCAGGTCCCAATCGGTTCAATAGTCTGCAGTCCCTCGCAGGGAACAGAGAACAGGGAACAAAGCAACTCTGCAGTTTTCAAAAGCTTATACAATAATGTATTATCTTATCAAAACACACATCACACTCATGTTACCAAAGAAAGATAATCGAAACATGACGCATATGGCTTTCCATATGATGCAGGAAGAATTCCTTTTGTGACAAGGATGAAAGAGTCCCACTAATGTTTAACATCAGGTCTGTATGCATTACATGTGGTCAATATAGCAGAAGATGAAAAGAACACTTTCTTTAGTATTGATACATCCATCACTCTTTAATCAATCTGTCCATATCAGATCACCGTTCATACTTAGATTGTGCTTTTATTGCAAACATAATTCTGCTGATCTTACAGGAACTCCCTCTTCTTCTGGGTCGAAGTGTCAAATCAGCAGGTGGTGGTCTTTGCGATTGACATCTGAGCGAGATGGGATCACAGAAAGCTCTCCCTCTCTATTCCACCTGGAGCTGGCAGGGAGCTGGTGACTGACAGCTCTGTTCTTAATAATTCATCCAGCCCTGGGTGTCTGAAGGTCGGGAGATCATCTGCTTGGGCGCTGAGGAGAGGTGGCACTGTCATCAAATATTCATTGACCTGCTGTACTCCCAGTTCACTCCCAAAATACACAATCTCCAGCGCTAAACACAGCACAGATTCGCACCCAGCAGCTTTAGCTGAACAGCAATGGCAATGATAGTATGAAGTTTGTAAGGGTGCAAGGGTTATTGGTTGTGGAAGTGGGCTATTAAGAAGTGTTTTGTAAGACAGTGTGTGTGTGTGTGTGTGTGTGTGTGTGTGTGTGTGTGTGTGTGTGTGTGTGTGTGTGTGTGTGTGTGTGTGTTTGTGTGTGTGTGTGTGTGTGAGAGGTGTTTTGCTTAGTGCACATATGGATTATGAGTCAGCCAGCAGAAGAAACTGCTTATGAATCAGTGTGTTATCCTGTTTTGATTGCAGGGGCAGATGGAAATGATACAATACGCAACAACACACGAGATTAAAATGCTGTTAAACTAGTATTTCTGCAATTAAAAAGCAATGCCAAGAAAATCATTCAAGTGCACATACTAAAAGAAAAACTCATGATAAGCAGATGACATTAAAGGAAGAATCTGCAACGTTTTGATCCAGTAGATGTCGATCTTCAGCACCAGCATGAAACCAAAACAACTCAAGCTGCATTGCTGTGTTAGTGTTAAGAGTGAAAATGGGATATGCAAATAAGTTTTAAATATATGTTTATTATGTTCTTTCTTTGTGCAGACATAACTTTAGTGGGCGCTGTTCAGGCAGGAGTGAGCTGGATAGTGAGAGAAAAGGGGAAGAGAAGAAGAGAGGTGGTGGAATGTACCGTGCGTCGGAGAAGCTGACTAAAAGTTATGAGAAAGACCCAGACTTCAGTTTGCTCGTAGCTTCACATTGCATGTAAATTTACATGCTCTGAACAGTACTATTACCATCAAACCGGAGATACAAGGTCCCACGTTTTAAGAAGGATCACCAATCAATCCTAAAATTGAATGCGGAGCTGAATCCCAGACCAAAGCACGTTTAGGGACTCTGGGTACATGAGTGTCGTTTCAAATGTTTGTATCTTGAGTGTTGTGGTGTGTTTAAGTGTTGTGTCAAATGTTTGTATCTTTGTTTCTTGTCTTAATTTTTGTGCCGCAAATGGAGCCGCTGTGATGCATAGCAAATTTCAGGCTACGTCTGACAATAAAGTATTATCTAATCTGAATCTAATCTGAAATGACCGTGATCTAAAAATTCAAATAAGCAGTGAGTACAGTATGTTATTCTTCTTTTCTCTATATTTATGTGTAAAATGACGCACATTCAGCATTAAATACTATATTATATTTTACTGGATATGTGAAAAAGCCTCATACTGGTTGCATTAGGAATTTTTTAAAAGTAAATTGGACTCATCCATCTCAACCAAAGTGACCTACAAACAAACACTGCTGTCCATTTTTGCGAACCCTTCTAGCATTATTGAAAATAAATTCTTCATACCTACCTGCCGTATGTTCCTCCCTTATTTACCTTGCTTATTGACGCCTAAATGCTGAATTTAAAACGAATGTGTCTGAAAATAGTCCATGAAGCCACAAGTAGTTTGTTCCACCTGTGAATGTATGACAAATATTAGCTTTTACTTATCAAAGTGAGAGTTAGATTATTCCTCATAGTGCTGTCCTCATAATTCCACAGGGTTAAATGAAACTCTGCATCTGGTGACAGTTATATGGACTCAGGTGGAAGACTCTGTCAGATTGGAGACTGTGTGTCCATGCAAAGTGCTCCTCTTTGATCTAATTCCTCTTTAGAAGATTATCAATCACACCGTGGTCTGCTGCTCTAAATGCAGGTCGGGCTCAGTAGACAAACAAAAAAAGCTGTCTGTCAGCAGCAGCAGAACATATTTCACTTTAATTCACCAAAATCTGGTTTCTGTTGTTTTCTAATTGTGCACTACAAGGTTCCACAGTCCCTAAAACCTAAGTAAGTGTTTCTGATTCTTTCTCCAAACAGATTTTACAGCCAGCTTAACTTCAAGAAATCTGTGCCACCTCTGGATTGTATGACATAAACAACACATGTATTAAATGTTCAAATCTGTCTTTCAGTGCCTTACCTTTCAAACGAATAGAACGAAACTGGATGTTAGTAATGTATTGGAATGTGGAAATGCAGTGCAGTGTTTGTCATAACAGAAACATTCGATCCGCACCTGGGATGAGTTGCTTTCACAACCTTCACACCTGCATGGCCTGGACTTGTATGGTGTGTGTGTGTGTGTGTGTGTGTGTGTGTGTGTGTGTGTGTGTGTGTGTGTGTGTGTGTGTGTGTGTGTGTCTGAGTAAGTGTATATGCAGAACAAAGAGAAAAAGGGCCACGGTAAAAGAAAACGAGGAGGAAAGGTAAAAGATTTGGAGGAAGCACATGGCTGTAGAGATGAAACGAAGACAAACAAAAACAGAACAGCACATGAACGCAGGCGGCCGTGGCTCTCTCTCACGCTCCTTCTAGGGGGAAGCTGTAAAGTTTCTGTTAAGCAGGATGTTTTAAGGGTCTCCGTCGCTTAGCCAAGACCCTTCTTTTATCTTCCCCCTCTGCACAGTTGCTTTTCCAATCACCCAACAACACCCTCCTGCATGTCAATGGCCTGGTTTCAATCAACCTGCAAAGCATTAAGCTCTCCTTAAACACTCGACACTATCTGGTTTACAGGCCCATGAGTCAGACACAGGAAAACTGTTGTGGTAACATTGATCAACAAGTGAATCCATTTGTTTTTGTTTTTGATATAAAAAATAAAAAAACGTGTGCATTGTTATAGCAGTTGGGTGCTTGATATGACAGGACGTAAAAGAAAAGTGAGATAAATTAAGGTTCTGAAGGGTAACTGAATTCAGAACACTGGTGTTCATTCACAAGCCTCAGCTGGCGAGCAACATACAGACAGATGGGAAAAAAGCCATCATTACTTACTATTGCTCATTTATCTTTAAATGGCTGCATTTAAACATAATTATCTCTACTGCCGAGCCCATGGAGATGGGACAACGTAGGACATCTGTGTACGTTCACTTGCATATGCTGCTAAGCCTTTGGACTGCTGGGAAATTGAGACGATGATGTTCCCTGTGTTTTTTTTCTTCTGTCTGAAACTGCTTAATTTCACACACACACACACATACAACAGATGTTTTCACGTGTATCGCTTGTTTTTACAGCTTTGAAATTGTCACGGCCGCTTCTGATAATACTAGCTAATGCGCCGTCTTGTTCTGTGTTGGACCATAACTTCATGCTTGTTAGGCGACTGATCCGCTGTCTGAGAGATAAAAGGCTGAGTGGAGTTAACTACTTGGCAGCTTAGGCAGGACGTTTAGTTGAAGTTAAAGAAAGTTCATTTATTGTGTGAGTCTGACTGAAACTGGACTTTTAAAATACAGGTAAACATGTTAGCCAGACTGATATACTAAGTTGAATATTTCACAGCCAGACTAACACATTTATGAGATTAGGGATCAATTTACTCTTGTTTTGTATACACCTGAAACAGACCCAAACTGGTCTATGTGTTCTGAACATGCGCCACATCTCATGCGCCCGGCTTTGACACCTTCTTCCTGACAGCAGTTATCGAGCTCAATGTCAAGTCAAGGTCCTTTACTTTGATGAGTTCTCACTGAACAATAAGTCATTTGAAATTCTTGTGTTTTATTTAACACTAAGAGTCTCCTCCATGTTAAAGACCATGTAGTAATCAAGAAAGTTTCAATACAAGCCAGACATTGGCTCATGAACACAGTACGTTTTGTCAAAAGTGCACAGTCAGCAATGTCCGTTGCAGCTTGTAAACACAACATTCAAACTGGGCTCCTCCTCCAGGGCTCTTCGACCCCAGAAGTGCACAGTCACTTCATTACGTTGTGCGTTTACAGCTTGTACCTACCCTGCAAGCTACCGCACGCTAGCACAAGGTAGCCCTCAGTGTTTGAAAACAATGCACCGGCCGCCACTGAACAGTTGCATAAATATACCTCCTTGACCTGGAATCTGTAAGCACCATGAGTGTGTCAGGTTAATGTGACATTTAGTGTAAAAGCGCCTTGAATGGCATAAAGACTTAAAAAGCACTACAGTCCTTTTACCATTTAACATCTGCCTTTATTTTAAGTGTTTTGGGCCACTTGACAATGTGAAACCCATATTCACTCTTCTGCTAGAAATAAAAATCTGGTCCCTCAGCTGCTAAATGTTCCACTATTCAGGCTAGATCCTGACCGTCTTTACTGTCTGCACTGAGCTTTTCTTTGTTGCATCTGGAAATGAGGGACTGCAGATTTAAACCAGCTCAAAGCTAACTCTGGTGCAATGCATCAAATGGTAACAATCAATATTGTGCATGGTCCCTTTACAAATAAAAAGTTAAGAAAGAAAGGTGGATGAGAGGGACGAGACCAAACCAAACATTAAAGTTTTTAGAACCAAAATACAAAACCATGACCTGAAAAAAAAGGATTTGTTAATCTTAATGGAACTGCAGAGTTTGTCAAATTATGTGAACCCTTTGTTGCTGTAAAAATCATAAAAGTAGTTATTACTCATCAATTGTTTATGATATGAACATGAGTAACATTGATGCTAGAAATGAAGCTAATTTGCCGTTGCATATCCTCCAGTCTATTCATCGATTGCAATACAATGAAAAATATTTGTGAGTAAACTCTTACTGCTTTAACACTACTTGAGTATGTGTATTTAGTTCCTATAGTAATTTTTACTGATTGCAGAAAACAGAAAAGATGTATTGAGCACCTTCACAGTTTTATACAGTTTCCCAATCACTCAAGAAAATCTGCTGATAAATGCAGCACATCATTTAAAATTAGCTTTAAATGATTTGCGTCTAACAAGCAATCAGGCCTCATTGTGAAGCAATGGAAGTCACCACGAAAGCGGAATAAATGAGCTGTGCAGCTTCTATAGGAAGTGCTGCAGCAGCCTCACAGTTTGCACAATAGACTGAAGGGGAGGAGGAATGTGTGCAGCAACACGCTCAATGTGATGATTAGGCTAGGTCTGAATACAAAACAACCCAGCGAGAGGGCGGCTACCAGTCCGGAGGCACTTGAAGCACAGGTGCAGCTCTGGCGATTCCCTCAACTAAAAAAAAAAAAAAAAAGAAGTCGACCCTGTGACATTCAAACAAAAACAAGAACCGAGCTGTGCACTGATGGTGGTCATGGCTGTTCTTTCTGTTTTTTCCGTCCTCCTTTTTTCGCTTCAGAATTTTTCAGGGCAAGTCCGTCTCAAACAAAGCAAAGCAAACAGATATGCGTGAACACAGGTGGAATAAGCGGGTAAACACGGGCTGTTGTGACGTGTGTGCTGAGTGAGTGGCCGTGTGTGGTGGACATTCCTGATATTGAGCCTGTGGTGCTATTTTTTTTTTTGCCGGGTGAGATGTTTTGAGAAGCCGGGGTCCCCCACCTAGGGCTCACCTGTTGAGCCATGACAACCAAACAAATGGCTTCTATGGCTGCTCACACTGACCTTTGACCCCCAGGCTTTGACTTGCTCTGTAGAGAGGGGCTGTTTGAGAAGCCTCCCTGCTTCAATAACATCTTCCCCACCCCCCCCGAGCAGCTAAAGCGCTTAGCTGTTTAACACCTGTGGCTCCAACCGTTGAGCTCCAACACAACTGCTCATATCTTGCTTCTATCCTCACACAATGTGCAGCCATTTGTCAGGCTTCATCTCTGGACACCTGAATGCAGCATCCAATGAGTTAGTTATGTGAGAAGGACACAGGCTTTATGAGAAATACCTTTCTAAGGACCTTTTGGAGAAATGTATGAAAAAAATACAAGTTCTGAAATCTTACGCTTTGATTTATTTCTGTGAACAAATGATTAAAAGAATCATTCATCACGATAATAAATTGTAAATTGCAGTCTGCTCTCTTTTGCCTTAAAACCTTGAAACCTTAAAGATTGCATGCAGCAGCTAACCAATTTTGGATTCTAGATTTATTTTTGTCCGTTCGGCTTCTTCCAAAGTAAAAATGTCACAGATTATGTTAAGATAGTTCTCATTCTCAGGACAAATATTTGTCACCTTGGTCATGCAGTGGAATCATGCATTAAATGATGACACTGCTGGTACCACTTAATTGCATTTATAAAGTTCCTCTATAGTAGTATTGATTTGTTGTGGCATTTAAGTTAGATGATGTAGTTTCAAAACATATATTTGTTATAATCAGTGTACATGAGTTAGTACTTATTTGAACCCAAACAGTGACTGCTTTCCTAAAAAAACTTTGGTACCTTGTAATAACCAAATTGAAAATTGAATTTGGTTTTTATTTGTCATTGTGGTTATATATTCATTTATATGCGTACCACCATCATACCTAGAGACTACAGATGGAAATTAGCCTATGGCTACAATCTAGTATATTTACATTTTGAGTTTGATTCATGTGCACTGTCCCTATTTTAGATAAATAAATAATCTAGCTGTGTTGGCTGATATTAAAATTGGGGATGACAATAATTCATGACAAAATAGACAACCTGTTGAAAGGTTATCTGAGCTGATATGTGCCCTGAGAGGATTGATGAGGTAGGATACGTTTTTTGAACACCAGACGTCCTGACAAAGTAAAGTCTCCTCTTCCATTCTCTGTCACTGCATTACTGTGGGATGTGGACACAGCCACCTCCAATTTCTAGATTCACAACTAACGCGTACAAATCACCTGTCTTTAATCACCCAATATAATGCAGATACTAGTAACCACGCTATTTTTCCTCACACCTAGGTAATGTGCTAAAACGCCTCAAAGGACCACACACACACTCACAGAAGTTCATGACAGTATGCAGATGCAAACACACAAATATATTAATGCAGAAAAATAATAATACCGACTTTTTTACCAAAAAAAAAGTCACAAACAATCCTTAAAGATTCAGAGACTTGCATTGAAAGAGTTAGGCTCTGTTAGTGAGGTCTGCAGCATACCAAGAGGAATACGTAATTGTTCGTATCAAGCTGATACAGATGCACCGAAATGCCGCAATCCAAGACTGTCCTGCCAAACGCTCTGACAAACAACAGCAGCACCTGCCTGAAATCTGGGAGTGAGTAGAGCGTAATGCCTTGGCTTCAGGGAGGGCTTGTGTATTCCAGTGTGTGTGCTTGTGTGTGTGTGTGTGTGTGTGTGTGTGTGTGTGTGCGCGTGTGTGCGTGTGTCTGAGTTTGTATGTTCCTTCAGCAGTGATCATGATGAAGCAGGACTAACATTAGGTCATCAGATCTGCTGGCAGCTCTACAACTGCTGGGCTTGACTGGTGGAGACATGTCCACATATGGAGGTTCTTGCTGCTCAGGAAATGTTTCATATGAATAGAAGTTGGCTCGGAATCAGCAGCATAATTGTGACTATGTTGCTGTGATGTGTCAGATGACAGGATATAGATTGCTGTAGGTTTGTTGTACTCTGAAGTGAAAATGTCAAATTGACGAATGATGTGGTCTGTAATTAGACTCTGAGTAGCAAAAAACACCATTTAGAATAAAAGTTTTGATATTTGCAGGTCAGAGAGGTGTGAAACCCGAGAGAGCCCGAATAAGGACCGTTCCCTTAAAAAAAGATAAAACAAAAGGACTTTATCTTTCTATGTTTTCTTCATCTTACATTCTGCTAGCAAGGATTTGAGAGCGAGATGCACAAAGAGGAGCCTGTGACTCAGTTGGTAGAGTCGGTCAACTCTCAACCGGACCGAACCGCGGTTCTATCTGCAGATCCTGTGGCCACATGACTGATGTGTCCTTGGGCAAGATAATTTTCCCCAAGATGCTCCAGCTGCTTTGTCAGTTGTGTATGAATGTGCATGAATGGATTAGTTCATTCCGATTGTGACTTCACATAGCAGCCTCTGCCATCAGTGTGTGAATGGGTGTGGATGGGTAGGTGTGCCCTGCGGCGTAAAAGCCCAATGAGTAGTCAGAAGACTAGACAAGCTCAAGTCCATTTACCATTTACGAACAAGCTGGCAAAGCAACCAAATGAGAAATCATTGGTTCCACCAGACTGAGAAGGTCAGTTATTGATGCTGCACGGCTGTATCACCTCTCAAACCAACAGGTTGAAAATAGGCTGTATAAAAAAAAAAAAACAACATGAGAGTTCCCAAAAAGTGAAGCCAAAATATTTGAGCTCCCACGACTGGTTGCATTATAGTTCCTAAACACCTTCTCCATGTTAACAGATGGGACATGGGTCAAACTTTGAAATCGAAATACATTTATTATATTTTTTTTTATTCACATCGTTTCTGTCTTTAGAGTGAGTTCTTATCGTGCTGATTTATGACAGAGTGTTCGCTTTTCTGAAGAGGTTTAGTTTTCATTAGTTAATTGATGCTAAAAAAAAGTGTAAATAAAGACATGCTTGACAGCTCTTTTGACATATGCAGCTCTTGTGTCACGTGTGATTTTTGATTTTTTTTTGTTTTCAAACATGCACACAACAAATGACAAAGGTTAACATAAAAATCAGAGAGAGAACAAATTCAATGAAGAAGAAATTGTGGGACACTGAGCTATTTACAGTAATTGACATGTCTGAAAGGAGAGGGAAGAAGTAAAGAAACCCCCCTCCTTTCCTTTAATACTGAACCATCTATTCAGCTAGCTTCCTATTTATTTATTTATGTATTTTTAAATATCTTTTGTGTGCACTGGATTAGCTAAATAGATTAGGAACAGCGCAAGGAAACAAAGATTTATACAACAGTTACACTTAATTTCCTACACCGGTGTGAATCAGCATCAAACCAACACAAGAACGTGTCCAGCTGTGGACTGAATAGACAAGAGTTTATTTTTTTTATCTGTAAGTTATTGTGTGTTTGGGTAATTGGAAAGGGCAGGATATTAAAACCACGACAAATTGACAAATGACACTATTTTAAAGCCTTATATCATCTAATGAATTGAATATGAACATCTCTTATTCACATACTATAGCGATAAACCTTTATTCATTTATTTATTTAGAGAAAACCTCTGCTGCTAAAGCAAAACTTAATAACCACAACTTCTGTTAAGAAAATAATGATTGTTGCCTAATTTTTCTCTGTCCTGATTAGAGCTGCTTTGTTAATCACTCAGCTTTCCGGAAAAAAAAAGTTTTAGTTTTAAAAAAAACATTCAAACCAATTCTGTCCTAACCATCCTCAGCTCTTCTCTGTGTGCACATTCTGATGAAATAAGCTGCTAAACATGTTGATTTTGCCATGTGGCGATGTTGTCATGGTGAAAAGAGAGAAAAGAGGCAGAAGAGGAAGGTAAAAAAATAACACACATAAATGGAAATAAAGTAGGGCTCACCAACAGGAAGTTGTGTGGGTATTGCAATAGATTGTCTGTGTCTGCAGGCACGCACACACATTCACACCTGCAAATGGGTCAGTAAGCCGCAGACCAAATGTTCATCCACATGCCTGCCTCTGCATTCATGCATGTTGACATATATACACACATAACAGACGGGGCGTGTGGAGAAACAAAATGTGGCAAGCATGCATGTCCATAGAAACCTGAAAGACAGCAAAAGTAAACACACCACGCACCCGATTTGGGATTATTCTATTAAACAATTTTATGTTTGCCCCAAACAAATGTCTCTTATAATTAATTGTTCATTCATTTTAGTTCAATATGACTTTACGAGTAGGGGAGACTCTATTCTGAACAGGTCCAAGATGAAATCTGAGATGAGTGTGTTTAATCCAACCCAATCAATCTTTTCCCTTTAATGACCGCCAGACTTCAGCGCTCTGTATCTCACCTCAGTGCCGAGTTTGATTTCCACTGCACATCTCCTGTTTTGGTCGTGTTTTTAATCCACCACGGTGTGTTTCACTTGGATGCTCCTCACGGTTGACAAAAAGAGGATTATACAGAGAACACAGGCTTCGACATTAGGCAAAAAAATATCCACAGTTGAGATCTGGATGTGTTATTGTTAAAAGAAGAAAAAGCAGGAGTGCTGGACATTTTTTATGCTGAGCTGGTGATTCGTTTTTAATTTTTATCGAATCAATTGTATGATATTTTCCTTGTTTTTCTTACAGGGGATTTAAGAACCAGCACGGAGAAAAAAAGAGAAGCAGGATATAAAGCTGGAGAGAGACAAATTGTGAATGTCTGTTTGGAGTTAGACATGCGGAACTGCGGTGCATCTGCCCTGTCACGCTTCTGGCCTCAAACTGCCTTAGGTGCCCACGCTAAATAAGCACAACAAATTCATCACAGTAGGAGGTTACTGTGTGTGTGTGTGTGTGTGTGTGTGTGTGTGTGTGTGTGTGTGTGTGTGTGTGTGTGTGTGTGTCTGAACAGGAATGGGGAACATCAGGCAAGTTTGACACGTAGCAGCACCTTACCGGCAAAACTAATCACCTCGGCTTGCCTGGAGTGCAAAAGGTTAAATCGATCTGCAGGAGTTAAGTAGAGATGGAAAAAGATCCTGGATGAGTGTGAATGACAAAGCATTGCTGTCAGTAGTTGTAATGAGCTAACAAGGAATAAATGCAACCTGTTGAATGACTTCAGCAGTGAGATGAAGTGATTCTTACAACATGGGTCTCAGATGTCCATATCTCATTATCATCTTGATTTTCATCCCACAAATCCAGACATCTGTTTAGTTACAGAACATATTGAGCAACTCCACAAAACCACCCAGAACCTTGTAATTCATGGCTGCTTGGTGCCTTGTTGCATGATGCTACCATGCAGCAGGAGGATTCGATAACGAAGCTATGGCATATGGAAGGCATTGTCAATATCGTGAGTAATGCAAGATGTTAAATCATCACATTTAACGGCAAGGCAAATTGGATTTTGCAAACATGTTTTGCGCAGCATTTTGAATTTGTCAAGGTGCTGAGGAATGTTAATTTGCACCGCATGTCTGATTCTTGTTTTTTTGGAGGATGGTTTTTTATGATTCCCTCTAATGAGTTTTCCAATCCTTGAATTTAAGATTTAACAGCATGTTTAAATGTAGTGCTTATCGATGTTTATATATATGTGTGTGTGTAAGTATTTTTATCCATGAACATATTAGCGGTTTCTGTCTAATCTGAGTGTTCGAGTGAATATGTATTTTGGCTTCACATGTTTACCTCCTCATGTGAGTTCAGCTCTCTGTGTTTGATCTCTGGAACTTCTGCATACTTCCAGCCTTGAAGTATAAAGTTGAGGTGCATGCTAAAATGTTATGAGTGTCCATGGAGAGCTTTTCCAGCTGGATGAAAAAAAAAACACGATATAGTTTCTGGCTCTGTTTTCGCTCCACTTTATCTCCTGCGCTCACTTCTTTACAAGGGGAGAAAACATCAGCAGAGGGAACTTTTCACTCCACTTATTTTCCTTCCACTCATTCCCTGTGTGTCTTTACCTCATACCTGTGCCTTGCTGTTTGACTTTGAGAGTTTCAGGGAGGAAGACGCACATGGCGTGCGTGCCTAAAAGCTTTAGTTGTGTGGCGAGAGGTCCCCTGCGCAGCCAAGGAACTGGACGTACATCAGGAGCGGCCAACATCTGCTAGGTAGTTTACAACAGCATCTCCAAAATCTGGCCGACAGTCAGAAAAACTCAAAAGGCCTTTTGTTATTGTCTGCTCATTCTCCAATAAACAGATGCAGATAAATGATGTTTTTCAATACACCATACATCATCAAACATCCCCTGTCTTACCTACTTCACCATTCAATGTTAAAATCATGTTTTTTTCTATCTAAGATTTCTAAAAGTTATCTAAAAAAGGAATTAAGAGCCAAGAAACGTATCTCATTGTGTAATCTTTAAAGCCCTTTATTATGTTTGTATTTGAAATAGTTTAAAGGAACTCTTCTCAGTTTACATTGTTGTTAAGAGATTAGGAAATTCCCAATTACAGTTGGGATTCTTTCATTTAGCCTCAGGGCCGTGTTACCATGCAGTGGTGGGTTCAACATGAGAGTTTAAGCACTGCTAACTGGTCTTTTAATAAAGCCTGAGTAGAAAATGCTGAAAACGTTCTCTCTGTGGTCGTTAAAGTGTTTAAAGCTCTCTGGAATCCAGTATGTAAAAGCTAATTGTGTGTAATTTCCTTAATTTTGACTTTGGAAGTGATGCACAATTTTACTCCCAGTGCAATCGCTGAAAATAATTTTACATACATCTGAACCCATCCTGCACTCCCCAAGGAGCAATGGGAAAAGCAGACACACACACACACACACATACACACACATGCACACAGCCCTCAGCACTGCTCTGTGGGTCTTAAGTGTGCATAACATGGCAGCCATTATCCTATTAGCAGCAACAGAGGCCTGGGGGCAGGCAGGGGGGGGCGGGAAGGAGTGAAGACAGGAGCAGAAAAACTGGCATAAACTGACATGAAAAAAAGAAGGTACGGTCAAGGGAAGGAGGCAAAGCAGTAGATTTGGGGGGTTAAAGGAGGGAAGTAGTTAATGGTGGGGGGGGGTAGAGGTTGCAGAGGAAGAGAAGAGAAGAGATGAGATGAAAAGAGAAGCAAAGCAAAGAAAAGAAAAGAAAAGAAAAGAAAAGAGAAGAGAACTGAAGAGAAGCGCAGAGAAGAGAAGAGAAGAGAAGAGAAGAGAAGAATATACGCTCAGTATAGCTACAGCAACGCAAAAATACTATTAGAAATGACAAAGACATAGCTGGACCAAGACACTGTTTGATAATGGATAGAGATGAAGAAAAGTTAAAATATAGCACCAGAAGCAAGACATGCCCTAAAAAACCTTTAAAAAACGACTTGTTTGTGGCATGAAAATAGTTAATACTGTACCAAACGTGCTCTTCTTTTCTGTTTGCGCTTTAGCAGAAGTTCTGTCAACAAGGTCTTCCACAGATCCTGGCTCCAAGGTCATCTCCCCTTTGACTGCCCAAATAATTGACTCTTCCAACAGCTTCATTATAACATGCTGATTTCCATTATGATTGATTAAACTGAGAGACTTTTCTTCTTCTTTTCTGTGCTCCAAAAGCTCTTTGCACAGTGGGGGCATAACGATGGGCTTATGCAAACGTTGTATCCTCTCTATTCCCCCTCCCCTTTCCTTTTTTCTTCTTCCTTCCTTCCCTCTTCAACATCCATTCCTCACTTTCTTTCCCCCGTATTCAACCACCCTGTCCAAGCCCCTTTCACAGGCTCTCTATTGAAGCCAGGGGAAAAAGGCTCAGCAGCAGCAGCTGGCCACTCTTTTCTCCAGGGCAGGTATAGAGGGGCTGGGAGCTCTCTGCATGAGCGAGCCCCACTCCTCCGGCTCCATTCAGCTCCTGCTTTTGCCTCTGCTATTCACCCAGGCCCTACTTTGTCAGGAGCAAGGGAGCACGGCGAAAAAGGAGGGATCACCCTTTTCTCTCTCTTTGTACTCCACATAGCTATACAAGCGCTCCCAAAGCCTTCTGCTAATGAGTTGGCCTCCGCAATGGTTTGAGTGGAGAAAGAAGCAGGTTTGTGAAAGAGAAAAGGTTTGATTAATTCAGGGTCATTCTCTTCTCTGATGGAATGTCACTCTTCTGTTGGTAAGCCTACTGGGTGGTTTCGCTTCTTAAGTAGGTCTGTGTTTTGTACGCCTGGTTTAGAATATTTATAGGCAGCGAAAACCAATTAAAGTTTTCATTAAATGTTCGAGTGCAAATGCAGTGGACTGTTTTATTGAATCACAGTCGTTAGTGTGCTACAGAGAAGAAAGAAAAGTGAGTGTCCAAGCACTGCGCAAAAAACTGCACTTCTCTGTCTTCTTTTCCTAATGGCTGGTAAACACACACACACACACACACACACACACACACACACACACACAGACACACACACAATGCCGCATGAGTTAACACACCATCTAATTGCCATTTCGCTACAGTTAATAATACACTTAAGATAATGTAATGATGCTCGTAAACATACACAACGCACACCAAGGGAGATGCCATATGGTGCACGGGGCAGTAAATGGGTTGAGTTACTTCAAATAAATTGAATTTTCCACCTCTTGCCTGTGGTGCCATTGAGCGTGTTTGAAGGCCTAATTGAATTTAGACCGGAGGCCTTTCTGATTTAGCTGGCTAATTAAAGCCCTCACTGGAGAGCTAAGCGCTGGGCCTAACATGAAGCCGACCATGAAATGTGACAAGTCAAAGGGTGGGTCTTGTAATTTTATAGTAAATGGGTTTAAATAAAGCAATTTCGGAGCTCACCATGCAACAGCGTGTTAGAAAATTGTTGCTTAATGTAAACTTGAAGAGACAAACATGCATGCTGAGTACAGAAGGGGCACTCGGTTTGTTAATTCTAACAGCGATAATTATGTTCTGTGCAACAAAAGCTGCTTTTTAAACCCCCTCAGACACTGAAGAGAGAGCCGGAGTGGGAGACAAAAGACAGAAGAGAGAATGAAATGCCTTCTTGGTACAAATGTATTCACACTTAAAACACAGAAACAAAGAGGGCTGGCAGACAAAAAAAAATGCTGTTTGTCTGCTGCGGCCGTGCAACACAGAAGTCACTTTTCAGAGGGTGAAACAAGCGCATTCCTCTCCAAGCGCTGAACAAAAACTGTTCCAGTCCGTCGCTTCTTTTATGAAATATTCTATTGACACGGCCTATTAAAACAAGCATAGCCGAATACACAAGAGAGTCATCCCTTCCCCACCCCGCCTGTCAGAAAAGCTTTAAACCAACAAGCCACGGCTTCAACTTTGTCTTCGCAGCGTGAGGATGTGAGCGATGTCGACACAGGCAAACACCTGTTGAAAGGATGTGGAAGCTAACTGCCATGTTGGCCCTACTTTCAACAATGCATACCTTCACTGCAGCTGACACTGTGGCTTGATGCGTTAGCATAACAGACAGGATTGAGCGCCTCTAACCCCGCCCACCTCGTGATGGAACAGGTTAAGGGAGCTGGTATGGTTTGTCTCTAATCGCTTGCCGTTGAGCCAACGATCTGCAAATCTTACCAACTGACAGGAACTTGGCAAAGCAGGGCGCGACTCACTCTCCTCATTAGACAAACAGTGATGAGAAATGTAAATGTTAGCACACACTTTCAATACGGATCGAAAAAATAATAGAGGCTGAAGAAAAGCCAGGGCTGTGGTGTTTGTACACCTGCGGACCGTGTGATTGTGTTTGACACTCAATAGACACACCACAGTTGAGCTCTCTTTATTCAGATACACTTTTGTTTTCACCTTCTCCATTTACAGTCATGTAGGTTATGACCTGGGTTAAAGGAAACATAGTTCAGTTATTATACAAGTCAATATAAATATTGACTTGTATAATTGTATACTAATTATTATGACTTTACCAATTGTTCAACAGAAAAAACATTTACAACGTCTACTACATTACATTCTTTAGCAACTTAAACCACCACAATACCCGCCCATTGAAATCCTTTTTTTTTCAAGGACAGCTGATGAGAGACAGGAAATGTTGGTAGAAGAGAGCAGGGGATGAGTATCAAAGGGCTGAGTTTGGATAGCTGCTGCAACGAGGACTTGAAGAGATACTTCACTCATTTGCATTAAGGATTGTATCTAAACTGGTACTAATTTTGAATGGTCGTGCATCCCACCCTCATTTTCCCCTGAGATGGGAAATCTGAAGTCTGAAAAGGAGCTTCCAGTGACGCAAAAATCGTCATTTTGCATCACTGGAAGCTGTTGCAGTTAGCGGGGTGAAACTACAACGCTAGTTCCTCGTATTTTCGACCACTGAAGCTACAGACCAATCACAGATCAGTGGGTGGGACCTCACTCCCAGAATCTAAACTTCACGTCCGCCATATTGCTTGGGAACTATGCTAACAGGCTCTATGGAGAAAGCTGATAATGGCGAAACCAGCCTGTCGGCATCAACCGTCTCGCGGCCTGCCGCTGCCAGCTCAGCAGCCGAGACATAAGGCCTGACTGTCGGCGGCGGTGAGGACGAGGAGGCGGCGCCGGCTTGAGCTGGGGTGGACTGGTAGTGTCGGTGCTCTCACTGTTTGCCCATGGACACAGACATAAGAGTCTGTTTTGTTTAGTGGGAGTGGCCTGCAGTGCTTTGCATTCTGGGAGTTGGTGTCTTTCATCCACGAGCCAAAAAGACACTTTCTGCCTTTTCTCGGCCAAGAAGACACCAACTTCAAAATGTATTTCACATTTCTACCACATATATGACCCAATGTCAATACAGATTCATGTTTCAACAGGTGAAGTATCCCTTTAAGCCTCTGTACATGAGGCAGGTGACATAACCGCTAGGCTATCAGCGCTCCCTACATTGAAATTCTTTATTTGGAATAATCAATCAATCGATCAATCTTTATTTGTATGGGGCTAATTCAGGTAACAGGTAAAGACACATAACTCGTGATTATATTATCTAAAAAGGCCCAACAGGAATCTATTAAGAGCACAAAGCAACATTAGCTAAGTTACAGTGGCAAGGAGTAACTTTCTTTAAACAGGCAGAAACCTTGAGCAAAACCAGACTCATCATGAACAGCTATCTGACACCACTGTGTTGAAAAGATGGGAAAAATAGGTGGTTTGTCAAGAAGTCATTAACAGAACTAGACACATCTATGGACTCAAAAGTGTAGGCTCACACAGGGCATGATGCGACGAAAGGCTCAATTTCAAATTGAAATTTAATGTGAAAAATAAAAGTGACCCAAAATACACAAAAATGAAATTTCCATAGAACTTTTCCAGGTTTAAATCTTCTTTATTGATGAAGCATCCAATTTTACAGATTTGTCCTCCTTTTGAATTACATCTTTTAAAAAACTGCAGGTAAACAGACAAGTCAGCAGGTAAGTAACAATTAAAAAAAGGAAGTAATTCACAAATATCCCCTTACTCAGTCAGGAATATCTCGCACTTATTTTCATCCACATTTAGCTGACAAGTCCAGATAATGATCTTATTTAAAGACACTCGACAAGTAGTTGTAGTAGTAGTTTCTTGCCCCTATGGCTGATATATTTTTCTTAATGCTCGAAATGCAGACCTTACTTTTTGCTTGGATTTGCTGTATGCTGTGTGATTTAAGGGAATCTTGAAAATGTGAAACTGTACACGTCATGTCTGTGTGTTTTTATTTATGGGACACTAGTGACAGAGTTCAAGTGGGGCCTTGACACTGTCTCCAGAAGTGCCTGTGTTCCCACCACATGTGCCCAAGCTCCCCGCAGAGACAGCGACCTGTTGGTCTGTGAAGAGTCAGGGGGGAAATGTGGAAACAGTGAAAAGAGTAAAACTGCATAAATATGATCGTATATAATGCACAGAAGGAACAGACCTCATACAGAGGTGTGCCTTGAAACAGTCCTGAGATCGCAAGAAGACCTGCGATGTATCAAAATGATCTAAAAGAACACATTAGAATCCATTAATCTACTTTTTTTTTTTTAAAGTAGATCAAAAGAGGGGTTTGAGGGCCATACGGTTATAAAATTACCTGAGCTGCTATTTAGTGACTGAGGTTATGACAGCTAGACTTACAGTGCAACAGGCCATTGATCTGAACTTCCAACATGGGGAAATAGATATCAAGTGATTAGTGTTATTTGTGTATAAAAGTCTTTCAGAGGAGGGTGTTTTGATGATATTTTTTATTTATTTAACAAGTAAGTCTCAGTGAAATTAAAGAATCTCTTTTACAAGAGAGACCTGATCAAGGTAGCAGACATATCGGTGAGGACAGGTTGTAATGTTTATACATGGTAATATAATATTCCCCAACAGTTCCAGAATGTTCTTGCCATTTTCAGTTTCAGTAAAACATATTGTATTCATTATGGTTGTTATGTATGTCTTTATGTCTTTGGTAAAATAGGACATAATATTTTGTGAAAATGTATGTTTTCTCCAAAAAAACGAGTCAACAAATACACTCTCCCTGCTCTCTGACACAACAAGTAAGGATTAGTCATCCATTTACTAATGCCAGATAGACTATTTATACATTCTAAATAGATCTGTAATAAAAAAAAAAAACGCTTTGAGTGAATTTCTGAACCAGGTTGACCTTGGCCATAAATAAGAACTGTGTAAGGGTTAAACAGTCATGGTCGATAAACAGGTAATCAAATCAGCGTAGTAGACAAATCCAAAAAGGGGCAGGCAAACAAGGCAGAAGTCAAAAGGCAGGCAATGGTCAAACCCTAGAAAACTCACAAGATAAGGAATGCTGGAATGAGTTGCCCACAACGAACTGGCAACATGATGGAGGACACAGCGTTATGAACACAGACAATCAGGGGATAACGAGACACAAGTGAGCACAATCAGGGAAGGGGAACACGGGGTGCAGGATCTGAAAGACAGAATAAAATAGGAAATGACAATAATACTAAAATAAATGAACAAGAACAAAACATGACCTTAGGTAACTTGACGGACTGTGACAGTCAGCCTCCGTTTAAGCATGAACTGTTTGTTTAAAATGCTTTAAGTGAATCTGCACAAATCCAACAATTCTTAATGAATAAAGGTGATTCTTAAATGAAGGCTTACCTTCGTTGTTAACAATAATGTTGGAGTTCTTAGCGTCATTTCACTGATAAGAGATTTTTCCAAACCATTCTCCTTCCCGATACTGATACAGTAACCTCATTTGGAGTATTGGTACATATCCAATCCTTGCACAATGACATTATTATTACTGACATGGCCTGGCTTAGTGGACTTAGTAGTAAAGACCTAAAAATAAAGTGAGCATCTCAAAGCAAGCTAAGCTAACGTAAGTGGCAGTTCAGCGCTCAGCCTTTCATGACATTGTGTCCACACAGAGTGTCAGAGAAACCTTGATCTCTAACAGGAAACTACTTTATTTGTGTTTGTACTGGTAACTTTAAATAAAACTTAACAGTGTCTTACAATGTTTGTTTGAATAACACTTCTTGCTCATATTTTTCTAGCTTTGATTAACTTTACACTGTCGGCGCACTCTGCAGCACATTGCTCTTCTGTGACATTTAGTTTCAGTAGAAACTATTGTTGGACACCATATTTTGATATCAGTGTAGGCTACTGTATGGGGAAGAGGAGAACAAATCATTAAGAAAATCAGTCAAAATGCCGACTTCTACATTCTAATCTAATATAAAACATACAGAGGGTTTGAGCAACACGAACCAAAAATAGTGGCGGGACAACAGGGTTATTTCTGTTTCTTTTTAGTGATGAACCAAAGGCATTTGCAGCCATAAGGCTAAGTGGGAATACAAATTAACGTGACCAAACTTCAAAGCTTTTAAATCTGCCGTGACTCCATGCAAGATTTCCTAAGCCCCACCTCTACCCCCACCCCGTGTCTTCAAACCCCACCATCGAGAAAACTTCTACTGAAAGAGCAAATCAACCAAAATCCAAATAAAAACTATGGTTTAATAACTAAACTCTACAACAAATTCTTACACCATACGTTGCAAAAAATTTTTTTTAGCACTGTTCTATTTAAGTAACGTCCTTTAACCCATGCCCATCACAGCTCGAGAGCCAGTGGACATCATTGATCACCTGATCGTGATATAATCCCAAAGGGTGCTTCTCAGATTATAAAACATGTGAACTTGATGTAGTCAGAAGAAGCCTTTAAAATGGTTTTAGACACGAGGATTTGTATACATCATGTAAAAGCTGACCTCTTTCCCCTCCAGACTATTGTGCTGCATGTTATCGTCTTATATTCTTTTTCTACATCTGTCTCTCTGTGATTTCCCCCCCCTCTTCATGCTATCATCTTGTAGGTTCTGCATGCACACTACTTAGCAGGCAGCCTGGTATTGACAGAAATGCCTAAACCGTTCCTGGTTCCCATTAGCAAAAAAGCATCTCCACGCTCCTGCAACACCCGTTAGCCATCCAGTCTCAGTATGATGACTTGGCCGAGTTTCACGCCTCTCAATTTTATAGTTGATGAATAGCCACAGCAGATGGTTTCTTATCTTTGAAGACTCCAGTAAGACGAGCGTGATGAATCGCTCCAGGCCTTTACACATTCAGCCGCAACGCCATCACGTTGCCTAGTCAAGCACCAGAAGAAAAAAAAAACTCTAAATGTGAACATTATGTTGACTCATCAAGTACACCTATGAAGCTTCTGCTTTCACTTTTCAAATAGCAGCTCCCCAAAAAAACTTTAGACATGTCTGCGTTGACACTTTCATTCCATTCCAGCTGTGTACACACCAATATGGTTGGTTTAAAAACATCTATACAAAAAAAACCAAAAAAAAACACCCATCTCATCTGGTGCAGTCATTATCCCCTTTACAATGCACTCTCATGACAGACTCATGTCCACTCTTCTCATCAGTCACAGCTTCACACAGCAGCTCATCACAGGAGGGGCAGACTAGTTATGGTAGCAGAAAGCCCTTAATGCTTTCCTTACAATGTGAATTCTTCTGGTTTTCAGATTATAAATCAATCCATACCCGGGGAGAAATAACCCTCACAATGGTGGCATGTGAAATGTCCCTAAAGAAAAACGCAAATGACTTTGCATACATTTATTCTTAATTTAACGAGAGGAATTCGATTAAAAATGTGCACGCCATGTCAAAATGTAGTTATTTTACTACAACATAAGAGAATTGGTAGGCTTTTAGTGCTTATTGCTTACTTTATGCTCAACAATGTCAAATATTTTGTTATTTTTTATTCGGATGTAGATTAACAATGCAACATTCGCTATAACAAGGAAGACATTTGAAACACAAGGTGCAAAAGTTGTATCAAAGACGATTGTATTAGAGGATAGAGGGCTTTGTTCATTAGAGCAAGTTTAACAACATTCACATTCATTGTCCCTCTAACCCATGGCTTGAGTCAAAAATGTAAACCTGGTATTTGCCTGCTGCATTAGTGAAGTTATTTTTGTGCCAAGTCATTAAGAGCAGGTCATCCACCAAATAAATCACATTAAAAGACGTGTCAACAATCTTCTCAAAATAGAGCCCCTAAAGTACCTGGTCCAAATACCCGGGCCATCAAAATGCTGGGCAGAGCATATACTCTCGGGGTGGCTGCAATTGTAGACCTTATGTTACAAACTTGTGCTGAAGATATGCAGAAGACATATGAGGCGTGGAATAATGAGGTGAGAATGAAATGTGAAACCAATCTGATTAAAAGAAGACAGAAATCCAACACACGTCAATTCAGTTCTTCTTTCTACTTTCTTGCTGGGAACTTAGATAGCAATCTTTTGGTTTTGGATGAGAAACAATAAATGTATTGCATCATATCGCATAAAAAACCTTATCAAGCTAAGCTATCAATCAAAGTGGGCATGAGTGATGTCAGTGCTTAACTAAAAGTATCGCTTCTACATCAATCAAATCAAACTTTTTTTTTGGAAAGTTGCCAAAAGAAACTCTCTTCTTAGAAGAAGTTTTTGTTATTTTGCATTTCGGAATATTTTTTCTGATTCTTTGATCCTCTTAGAATTAGAATTCTTTAAAGGAATTTTCCAACTCTCAATTCTCAAAGTGTTGTGATTTCTGGACAAATTAAATGTCTACTCCCATCATCAATGAAGTCATGTTTTAACAGGATCTCATTTCTCAGATATTTCCCCCTCTTCTAAGAGCTGGAGGCCTCACATATAGGCTACGTTGCTTGCTATAGCTCACACACACACACACACACACACACACACACACACAAGATGCAATGTGAAACCTTTACCTATTCAATGATAAAAAAAAGAAAAAGAAAAAGGAACGAGGAACTGTGCCACTGAACAGCCTGCAGTGTTACAGGTGTGAATATCTGAGTCCTACTGTGATTAATAGCAATGAAATCTGGGACATCTCCCAACACGAAGGGATCACAATAGCTCTGACAAAATCAATCAATCTGATCTGTCAAGGCGAGGAGAAAAACGTGTTGAGAAAAGAAGGGTTTGTGGGGGCCAGGCGGCTGACAGGACCCCTGATTTATCACAGTTGTGCATTTTCGAGACAACAGGGAGAACACGACTTCAACATTTGGGAAGGATTTTGTGCTATCATGTGGCCAATATAGAGGGCATTTAAGTGCTGAAAAGAGCAGTCTGAATGCATGAAATACAAACTAACTAGGTGTGTTATTCCAACACATAAAGTGTTGGAATAACACACCTAGTTAGCACACAGTCATGCACACAGATGCTCAGACACACCTGCATAAAACTAGTTTTGCTCAATACTCAGGCAGTGGTGAGAGATGTATCCTGATCCTGCGCTGAAGCCAAATAAGGTTGCTGCACTTTAAATTGCCCCATTGTTTATTAAAGTTGTCCATTCAAAGTTCAAAATGCGCGAGTAAAGTACCAGAGTATAAACAAGTATCCCAAAGTAAAAGTCTGTATCATGTAGTTTAAACAGAAACATCTAATAAGTCTATATTTTATAACTGGAATTTTCCAGATGCAATAACTTGCAAACAGCATTGGACTTGCAAGAAGCTGATTTTTAACAACAAATACTTCATACGAGTAGTGGGATTTACACATTTACCAAGCTTTCCTAGTTCCTTCAGGCAAAAAAAATTTGCCTGAATATTTCTGAACTTCATTCTTCTATTCTTCTCATTTTTTAACCAGATATTTCACTTTTTACGCAATTAAGTTGATTTCACCCAATGTCGTTTTACTTTGAAGATTCAGAAATGTTTTTAAAAAATGATATCGGATCAAAACACAGTTTGAGAAAATCTATTCTCCATGAAATTAGCACAAATGTCACATTGTTGCTGTTGTTGTTGGTAATAAAAATCAATGCTTTAATCAAAAATTGTATATTTTTTTAATGAACTAATAACTAGCTAGCTATTCACTCAAGAAAGGATAAGTCATAAATTAAGTGTTTTTTTAAGTGGATGCCTTCACTGTTTTCAAGTACAAGTAGACTTAATAAGTGTACTACTTCAATTTTAACATTTTACTTATTTCAGACTCAGCCCACAGACAAAGTCATGTTCTCAATATTAGTCATGTTTCCTTTTTGTGTTGAGGGATTGGTTTTTTGGTTGATTTAATTAATTAATCAATAATTATAATAGGGCGCACACCAACAGGCTTAAATTCAAAGTGAATTCTTCAAATTGCAGCAAAACATATACTGACTAGATAAGCTGAAAGAGTAATGCCACTTTTAAAAAAACAGTGTTGAATTCAAAATGTGATTGACATTTGATTGATCATTTTGCATTAATGTGCCAAGTTGATAGCAGGTAGTGACACAGTTGAATTAAGTAGAGTAACACTAGTTGCTTTCTCTTTCAAATGACCTGAGGATCGCAGGAAATGGACCATATTGTTTACTGCTTCCTCTCTTGACTTTTTCTTTGAACATGTAAATCTTGATGTCAGTCTCACCTACAAACACTTCCAATGGCATTGTTATTACATTCAAACCAATTATGTTATTATGGCTTGTTATAATGCGATTACAGAGCTTGATCCCGGTGATTTGTCCCTTTAAGAAGCAGTGAGAGTGAGAGGAGGTGGTGCGGTTTCACACCCCGGGGTGGGAAACATGGGCGGGGCCAGCCGCCGCTGACTGACAGGCGCTCACGGTTCTGTCGTACACCCTGGTGCCGGAGGAACTTGAAACGACCAATCGGGTTAAGACTTGCTCCGCCCATTAAGCCTTTACAGCCAATCGCAGCAAACCTAAAGGAGGACCCTGGAATCGCTGTTGTGCATCCAACGTGGGACTACGGAACGATCACCCAGGAAAAAAAAAAAAAAAAAGGAAAAGTAACTCAAGAAAGGAAAAAACTCATGGTGGTGGTGCACGCTCGGAAGGAGGGGGTACTGTATTTTGCTTTTAATCAGATCGTGGAGATTTTGTGACCACAGACTGCACCTGATAAGCTGTTGGCTGACTTCTTCTCGGTGGACCGTGGGGTTTTCCAAAGTTGGATTTATCAGAGGTGAAGTGCTGCTGGGATTGGATATGCAGCTCTCGGCTTGAGAGAGAAACGCTGGAGTTTTTTTTTCTTTCCGGACACTATCCTTAAGTGTCTTAAGTTATTCCCTACGTCTTCAAAATTTGTAGTGGACATATAATAACTGCGTAATAAGACAGTGCAACTCTCTGGCTAAGTTTTGAAACAGTGTTGCTCTCCAGTTATTTTGAGAGCTCTCCGGGCGCAGTGTCCTTTAACACTGTTTCATGTCTTCAAACATGTAAGCTTTCCTAACCAGAAAGTAAGGTTAAGCCTTTATGAAAACTCTAAGAAACTTGAATGCCAACTTCGGTGCTACACCAGTCCGTTGTAGCCTACTTTTGTTGGCTTTAATGTGAATCACCTTTTTGATTTTTTTGTTTTTTAGCCCGCGTCGGACACCAGAGGAGAAAGTTGGAGTGGGAAACTCCTGTCCTGTAAAGACTGTTATTGCAATGGACAACATTTTACTACACCACCGTTTATGCTAGCCTCAGTTTTACACGAGGAGGACCGCAAACATGCTGTAAAGGCTTTTAATCTCTCCGAAGCTGCCTTCGTAATCACAGTTTGCGGGTACGAGGAGACGGCGCAGCGGCCGCGCTATTAAAGCTGGATACAAAATGGCGGCGTCACTGGGACGATTTGGATATGTTTCACGTTGTGTTTTTTATTTAATATTGTCGCTCGAACTGTTTATCGGTCGTGGATTGAGCTCGGACCTGCCGTGTGCCCAGAACTGTACGTGCAGCGGAGACTCAGTGGACTGTAGTAACCAGGAGCTGACAGCTACGCCTCTGGACCTTCCAGTCCGGACCGTCTCCTTGTAAGTAAAGATGCCCTTGCTGCCTATTTATTGACCAGTCCATAACGGGGGGGGCAACAAGAGTTTGTACAGAAAAGTTCATTAAAGCACAGAAAGCTTTTCTTAAAAACACACATAGATAGTGATTAGTCGATATGTCTGTGTTTAAACGGGGTTTTCTCAGAGGGAATCCCATCTGAGGAGATGTTTGTGGTTTTGCATTTGAGTTGCATAATGTTGTCTATCAGCTGTAACAAGATGAGGAGTGTTTATTCCCTCTAACTCTTAGCAAGTGTTAAAAAGAACTAGTCCCCCTTTTTTTTTTTTTTGCACAGGGACACCCTGCAACTAACATATTTTCTACTTGTCTGCACAGACAGTTCAGACATAAATCATGTTGTTACATGATAAGAATTGTTCACCAATTCGTGAGTTTGCCCCCCCCCCCCTCCATTTAACAAAAGCACAGCAGGAAGACTGTTTATTCATTCAATAAACATCCAAATCTGCTATTCAAGTATCCACGGTCTCTTTAATTCAACTGACTTTATAAGGTGCTTGCTCGTTTTGAACTTTCTAATGTAGCTGAATGACTTACAGCACTTTGACAGGTGTAATGATAACTAATGGAGGGCAGGCACAAACATAGAGCGACTTTGAGCTCTTATTTAGCTCGTCAGGGGCACATTCAAGTATTAAAGATGCTAACAAATGCAGCATTTTCCTCTTCTTATTTCCACTTAGTATGGATTTTATTTGAACTAAATCTCCAGCTCGGATAAACCCTGAGCCTTATAGCAAAATGCATCATGCCATGACTTACCATCTCTTGCAGTCGATACATTCGAATGTGTTTCATAGGCGCTGAAGCACAGATAGTAAACATGCACAATTTACCGAGATTGTCTTCATGTTTCTCATGTTAGAATGGGATTGAAAAATAGAGCCAAACATGTGATAAAGAAATAATCCTCCCCTTTATTCAGACAGATTCACAACAGGTATTACCTCCTTTTTTTTTTTTTTCTTCTTCTCTGTTTCCAGCCACAGTTCACAAATTGCATTTCTTGGAAATATTCAAAGCATTGACTCGTCCGGATAAGACCGACAAAAGTTGCCCTGTTTGCTTTCTCAATCTAGGAAACGAGCCAATTTGGGGGCATTTTTATGGAACATCCCTCAGTGTTTAGTGAACTTCAACACTTATCAAACTAAATGACACAATTTATTTACACACAACACGACTCTCTGTCCTCCCAATCAACATTTTGGCTCTCCCTGCATTTTATTGCAACCACTATGTCCAGTGGGTATTGTGACAATTCCACATCTTGTTATAGAGTTTTTTTTTCTGCATGTTTGTGTGTGTGTGTGTGTCTGTGTTTCTGGGAATGTGGGGTTAAAGACCAAAAGACTCCTCGGCTCCCAGGTTCCTGTGTTTTCTTCCCCGTGGGAAGTGAGGAATGCAACTTTAAAAAGTCCTCTAAAAACATGAATAACGGCACTTGTGCCCGGGTAGCCTCATTGCCCTGAAGCACCACTTAGCCAAGTTCAAGTGCAGACACTGTTTGTCATGCATGCACGTAGACACACACTGCGTCTCCTGTACCCACGGACCAATGGACAATGGACAACTACTGTTGGACAAATGTCCCGTCCTAAACAGCTGCTCTCAAACTTCTGGTTTTGTGCAAAGAGTGTCCTACTCCTGTTATTTCAGCCAAACCTTATTGGTCGAGATATAAGCGCCCGCAATCTCGCTGTTTTCAAAGGGAATGGCTTTATGGCTTTGAATGATCTTTTAAAACACCTCAGTTGAATATTTCCACATGACTCGAGATAGTCACATTATGTTGGCAGGTAGCTCAAAGGGAACAAGCTCTGCTCCTACGGGATCTGTAAACGAGCCAGATTGGCCGACTTATCGCCGTGAACCCAGAGAGACAAGAATGGACAATTTGACTTGTGGCCTAATGTGATCCCATTATGGGTACCTTAAGCCCAGTCCTGTCCGATTTAGTGGATGAAAAAACTTTCCGTGTTCTGGGTTGGAAGTTTTAGTTTTTTGAGTGCTGCTTTGCAAAAGAATGTGTGCAACCTGTGGCTGTAAGTTAATCAGAGACATAAAAGAACGTCTCTGCAACAAGGCCGACTTTTCTACGTTCATCCTGAATGTAAAATAGATGTGAAGCTTAAAGGAAATCTCAATTACCTGTACCTAAACTACCTGTAGGATTTGACTGTAAAACAAATTAAGCACATTTGCATCTTGTTCATCAACAAGGAAGCCTACTATATGCTTTCTACAATCATTTCTAATCAAATCTACAGGACTTCAAAATCAGCCTTGTGATCTGCTGTTATGTCTAAACAAATTAAAGACGTTCCAGCACAGAGCTGAAAATAAATGGCAGCCTCCCACCCTTTTGTTTTGGTTTAGAGGGATTGCATTTGTTGCAATTATCTTAATACACGCTCTTAAATCGGGATTACTTTGATGACACAACAGTATTTCCTCAGAACCTGCATTTACACAGCAGATCGCAGAAGTTTGAGGAGCAAGTGAATCTTACATAAGAATCATAAAAAAAACAAAAACCTTTCCTTTCAATGACTTCTGTCTTGGCTGAATCAGTGAGTAGGAAGGATTGCTTTTCCCTGATTAGTGATTTTAGTAATTCCCTGTGTTTGTTGCTGTGTTAAACTTTGGTGCAAGCTTTATGCTGTAACTTAATCTTGGCTTTTAGCCGTGCAGAGGTTGCTTCTGTTGGGCCAACACAGGGCGTTATCCTCTTTGTTTTTTTCTTACCTCAGAATTATCGACCAGCCTTAAAACCCCTTAAAATGAAGATATTGGACACACAGGGGGCGTTATCTTCTTGCCCATTCCTCTCAGGCATAGCTGTTCTTTGTCACTTTCAGAGATGTTGTGTGTCATGGGAAGTTAGATGGGCATAGGATATAGATGTTTGCAGTTTGTGCCTCAATAGCTGTATTGTCTCTGTACTTTGAATAAAGGGCTCTAATACTACTGTCCCCTTGTCAAAAAAAAGTCTCCCACCAGGACCTTGGTTTTTGACATGGCCCGTCATAAAGATGTAATTTGGTCCTGTGATGAGGGACCAAAGAAACAAACATGGTGGCACATTCTGACAGAGCAATCCGAGGACGGATTGAGGATATGTGTAGGGCTTTAGGGGTTGATGATAACCCAGAGTTTACTGCAATGTGATAAGAACAAATTAGTATATTTATTAATCAAAAACAAAGACATCACACTGTTTGACATGACAGGTTTATTAGGGTGAACAATTTAGACTGATGCAGCTTCTTTTCACCCTCTGCAGACCGGAATTTTATTTGCCTTGTCTTCCACTGTTTTACTTCAGTGCTCGGGACATTGAACAATCGGACTGCCAGCCTCGGATGTTTGTCATTTTTTTCTGATTGATGAATAGACAAATAACATTCAAAGCAAGTTTGCCCTCACACAGTAACAAATTTCCTCTCAAGAGTGGTACTTTATCTTATTTGGAGCGGGGGTAATGTGTATTAAAAGCATTTTCGCCCACAGCACCACGGGCATAATGCGATTTTGCGAGTAACTAAAAGCATGAACATTGCTAATTTTGGCTGAGATTGGTTGGATAGAGATCAAGCAGATACCGGGTGTCTGTTTGCCAGTGCCTCTCTGTCTTTTCAAGCAAGATTGAGAACTCATTTTTGTTTGTTTTTTTACAATTATAAAAAGCTGCACTTTTTATTGTTTCTCTTTGTTTGTATTTGAACATGCGAGTTCTTGCTTAATTAGCTTGCTGTAACTGGTGGTACGGCATAGACGATGCATGATCTTGAAAGGTCTCCTTTGTAAGCTTACATTTCCCCCAGTGGTTTCCCAATATGTTGGCCATAATGTTTGGCGTACACCAACTGTCTGCTACAGTTTAACCCCAAGCCTTAGCCTTAAAACCTCACGGCGCAGCCTTATTGGTAAACACCACCCCCAACAGTTGGTTTTGGCTGCTGCCCTCAGGATATGGGTTTGTGTCGGCGGTTTTCCTGGCAGGCGCTCAGAGCTCAGCTGGCTGCTTGCGGACCAGTCTGCAAAGGGTGGGGCTGAGGATCACCTGGCCTGGGGGAATATGAGCGGAGGTGGGGTCATTTTCCGCCCGCTGCATAGGAAGTGTTTTGTCAATGTCACGGTTTGCTGCTGCCGCTGCTGCTGCCTTCGGGCTGGTTCCACTAGTTGGTGAAAGTCCTGTCAGTGGTCAGAAACCTCAACCACTGTCACACATGTTTTAACACACTGAGCAATGCCAGAGGGAATGAAAAAGCACAGCACTGTTTACTTTCATAATATCAGGCACAACTTGATTTTGAGGAAGGGTTTTACCTAGTTTGAACTATCTGTGAGCTTACAAAAATAATTAGAAAAAGTACAGCTATAGAGTTTCTGCTGTTTAGTTTCTAAGTCTGAACAGTGAAAAGGCTTCTCCTCCTGCTTAAACAGGTGAACATTTCAGCAGCAGTAGCACTCAGCGGGGCTGAGCTTCTTGTGGTCACTAGGGCAATTCTAGCTACACAGCCTTGTAATCTTGTGGTATTGTGGGTAATTACACTATGTTTGTTTATTGTTATCGTTTCCCTAGC
Organism: Labrus bergylta; assembly: GCF_963930695.1. NCBI lineage: Eukaryota > Metazoa > Chordata > Actinopteri > Labriformes > Labridae > Labrus > Labrus bergylta. The sequence continues at coordinate 18,045,997 of NC_089199.1, read as the reverse complement.
GGTGTAACTTGAATGTCCTCTCGCAGATATTTTTATAAGTGTTTAGAAGGCTTTGGGATGATACCATCACTGGCACAGATTTTTTATCAGCAGTTCTTCACTTTTCCCCTCTTATCAGGCTGCTTGGTGTAAAGAAGGATAGTAAAAGTAAAGGACACTTCCTGGAGGGAAATTTAAAGCAGCAGTCTCGTTTTTTTTTTCAGAGAGTGATGCTCTTTCTAAATATCAGATTATGATTCATGCTAAAATAAAAATCACAGCTTAATTACAATTTAGGAAGGAACAGCAAAGGTTGAGCCCCAGCTCTAATAGCAGCAGATAAAGCCTGACATTAACATGAAGATATGGAATGAGCTCATGGCCCCTTTGCTCTGGCTTTAATGACAATCAAACAGCTGCTCTGCAAGTCATTCTAGAGGAATCCAGTCAGCAGAATAGATGGCTCATTTGTGAAGACACTTTAGGGTGCCAAGTTTTTTTTTCCTCCACCTTTCCCTCTCCCAACAAAGTCGGCGTCTACAAAGTGGACTTGATCGATGAATCATCTGTGAATTCTCTACATCTGGTAAGAGTTTCGAAATCTGGAGAAGATGTTTTTTAAAAAAAAGCGTGACTTGGACTGAGAGGAGGAGGAGGAGGAGGTGCTGTGTAAGTGAACGCAGCTTCTCCCAAGAAACCATGCAGTCTTTGGAGAAGAAAATGAAGCTCTGAGGGCTCAATTCGGCCAAATATTTTTTTTTTTCTTCATCCTCTCTCCCTCTATTAGCATCTGTACTTTCTGATACTGGAGAAAGGAGAGGCACTGTCTAGACAGCCATGCTTTCACATGCACTGAGATTAGCACAGTCTAATGTTTAGATGCTTGTTTCACCATTGCCTGGAGAGTAACTGTTGTAGAGTTTTGATCTGATAGTAAAACAAACAAAGTGTAGAAAAGGAATTGACAAACGATCCTGTCTTTTAGTCCACTTTGAAGTCGAGAGCACAAGGTCAGATGTCTGCACTAGAGCCTCAGTATGGAGACATACAGTACTTATGTTATTCTTTCAAATTAATTGTAGAGACTCATTTCCTCTTACTCATAATGAAGTAATCTGGTGCCATTTATAACAAATTACATTGTTATCACACAAGAATCCAGTGTTCAATGCAGCAGCATGTTCACATGTTCAATGCAGCAGCATGTTCACATACAGTGTGTAGGATGTGTGTAGACAGCGTCGGCGTCGGCGTTGGGTTCATGCATTGCCTCAGGCTAGAGTGCAGGGCCTTTTCCCAACCTTCTCCCTGTTTGTTTGGAGTGCCCCGTTCAATTCCCGGCTTCAGCCCCCCCTCCAAACCAGCAGCGTGAAAAAATGGCGCTGCACATGGCCCCAAGATGTGGCCCTTCTTCCTGCCTTGGAAAACTTCAGAAACTGAGTCACGCTCCCTCCTAGCCTGCCTGATTTCAAAGGCTGAGAGCGACTCCTTTGTTGAGAAGTGTGTGTGTGTGTGTGTGTGTGTGTGTGTGTTTGTGTGTGCGCGTGGGGGAGGATTCTGTTATGCAAATAGTGAATTATGCTGATCCCATCTGCACTACATTTCTCTGATCTCGCACCTTAGATCTCCTCAACCTCCTGAGATCTGACACTCACTGTGTTTTACTATGGTTTCAGCTTATCTCATTTGTCATTATTATTGCAGATCTTGTTGGTCGGCTTAGGCTTTTAACCTTGTCAAAGCTGATAAGATAGAAGCTTTGTTCTGCCCGTTTCCTTCCTCTGTTTGACTTGTGTGTAAAATGGTGGCCTGGAGCTGGTGTTAGCTTTGTGTACACTCTCACTGCAGTTGCCTGGCTATAAACTTGGTCTTAATGACAGGAAGACTGTGTGTGTGTGTGTGTGTGTGTGCGCGCGTGTGTGTGTGTGTGCCTGGCCCCTGACACTCAGGTTATTATTTGACCGCTTTTATGATGCTCTGAAATCGACCACATTAAAGGGCCTTTGTCTTGCAGCTTGACTACAGAAGGTTCATCCCTGACATCACTTCACACTTTGAGCGAGCAAAGTTCGCTCTGCGTCTATGAGTGATTTAAAAAAAAAAAAAAAAAAAACTGGAAAGATAATGATGATGAATCTCCATATGTGAGAGTCCCTGCTCTTCACCTCTCCCTCTCCGTATCTCCTCTCTCCCACACACAGACTGTGTGCTGACTTACAAGCATAGTGTCATATGCTATGACATCACTCCTGTCCTCCCAGATTTCCTCTACTCCCACAGCACCCATAACACAGCTATTTTTTAAAGCCTTTTAATGAGTTTTATATGTTGGATCAGCTTCTCGGTCCAGCAATGACGCTTTAGTGCAGGCGCTGAGCCCCATTTTTCTCCCTGAGACAGTTTGCTTAGTCAGACGGGCTTATTAGGAGTTTATCACGTTGTCCTTTTAGGCCTTTTTTTTTCCAGCAGGCTCAGACTGCTCACATTTTAGATACAGTAGTTTGCTGATTATCACTTGATCTAACAATTTTGAAAGAGAAAAGAGGAGTTACTAAGGTCACAAGTTACATTAACAAAAAGCCATAGAGAGACATATTCATACTGTAAATATAGTAGGAAAGGGAGAAAGGCAAGGTACCTTCCATCCGAAACACTTGACATTTGACTTAAATTGACTGTCTTAACATTACTTCTGTGCTGGTTTATCAACTGTAATGTGTCAGATTTAGTGACACTATCCAGAGCAACAGGTGGCTGATTGTTTGTGTGTTATTCTGAGATCAACATTTGTCTTTTGTCCACATTTCTGTGGTGTAGCCCTGTGTGTGACATTTATCCTAGAGCCATTCCCCCTCCCTGAGTATTTCATAGTCTCTTATTGTTTGTGGTTATTGTTTGTAATATGTAGGGAGGTGCTTGGGTTGTGGCGGCTTGGTGGGGCGGGGGTTGGAAGGTGGGAGTGTAACTACGTCTGTATGCCTCCCTTTTGTTTTGTGTCTTTGCATTCTGACGACAGAAAAGAGGTTGTGCTGACATCGATGGAAAATCTTTGGTTTTAACAGTTTGAAATAGATAGATGGAGTGGGTTTTTTATTGACATGCTTACTAAAATGAAAACCGTAAAACAGATGTGTGTTAGTGTAAGAGTAATAACATGGTCTTCAATTTTAATATTTTTCAATCGTCATTTCGGACCATGAATAATAATTACCGGTAAGTAACATTTGAAAGGAATGTAACAGCATGCTCACCTGGCAGCAGTGCCCCAGTCAGGAGGGTACACTTTCAGTGGGAACATTTGTTTTCGGCTCAATGTGCAGCCTTGAATTAGCACACACTTTGTCTGGTGAAGGATCTGCCAGAACAGGCGTTTGAGTGTAATCCGGCTGACTAATGTCAAACAGTCCAGCCCATTTGTATCAAACTAGTTGTACGGTACAATGAAATGTTGTGTTTGAAGCATGACGGTAAACTGCTTTGTAGGGTTTGTCATGGTTAATCTTAGCCACAGCTCGCTTCTAAATGTTGGGTCCTATGATTTTTCCACGACACAGAAAACACTGATGGTAAAACATGGAATATCTGGGAATATGCTGAAATGTGGACGTGATTAACAAAAAAAACCTACTTACCAATCCAAGTCTTTGTTATAGCACCTGAGCCAAATGAACAGATAAAAACTACGTTGAGAGTCTCTACCGTATTTTAGCCACTGCAGCTTCTGCCAGCCTTTCTGTGTGTGACCTGTTTTCACCCGGGGACGGGGCCAGTCTCCCCCATAACGGCCAGGCATGAAGAAGAGGCCACCTAACACGTCAAAGCCATCGACAAAAATTAAGAGATGCATCAGAGCGACAAGTTTTTAGAGCAGAACAAAATCTGAACGACTTCCACCTAAACAGGAGAGCAACTTCACGATACGATTGACTGCAATGTGCAATGGCTACCTACGATCAACAAAAAGAACTGAGAGAGACAGCGTGCAAGCAAGAGCTCATCGCTTCAGCAATTCTCAATCTTGCAAACACATGAGCAGAAGCTGCCCCAAGTACCTAAGAGGGGAGTGTATGCGCGGAATAAGTTATTCCACTGGGAAAAAACTGAAGAAGCTAAGTCAGTTTCTGGTGAAGCATTGTAATCAAGGAGGAGCATTGTAAGGACATGAGAGTAGCCTCGGGTGACAAAATGTGGTGACATCGTAAAACTCAAAAATCAGAAAACTAAATTGGAAAAAAAACGGATTTGATCGGGCCGATAAATCATCCATCCTTCTACGACTGGTTGATTTGTATGCAGTGTTTTTGTGGGAAATTGTTTGCAATTGGTTGTTTGTGCCCTGCAGCAACTTTAGAGATTTTCAGAATACATGAAAGCTTCTCATTCTTCTCGGTTTGGTTGAATGTTCCTGCAGGATTTTTTGTCTGCAAATCTTAAATACCAAAACTCTAAAGACTTGTAGGTCGTCTGATCCAGATGTGGCAAGCTGTTGCAGAAACAGCTTAATAGTTTTAAGGTCATTTTCTGGAAAGCATTAACCTGGCTTAGCACTGTAAACACCCCCCCACCCCCACCCCACCCTCTTGCAACCCCTCCTTGTACACAAGAGAGGCAGGGAGACAGTGGGCATAGATGGGAATCCAGTGTTATCTGCATCACTTTATACAGTAGGTGTTAAAATGCTGTGAAACTTATCTTATCTGATAGGCAGGGGAATAAATCTGTCTGAATGAGGAGGAGGGAGAAAAGGCCTCAGTTATGTAAACATCATAGGTGACTAAGAAAGAGGCTCATGCATGCTTGCATACACACAGAAAAAGGACCAGTTTTGTTATTGCTGGGGCCTTTAGCACCAGTATCGCAGGTTTGACTCTCGATGTTACGCCTTTGTTCTGTTTTTCTCTGCTCTCTATTTTAAACTTTTCCATTTTGGCTCTGCTTTTGAATTTGCCCTTGAACTTGCTTTGCACATGCCTCGCACAGATACAATTCCCCTCACCTTTAACAACAAAAAGCTCCTTGTTGGTTTATCAACACGTCTTGTTTGATCGTGTTGCAAGCTCTACTTGTAAATGTCCCTCGTCTGTTTATTCCAGAAGTAGTTTGATGAAAATCTGCCAAAGAGAGCTCTCTCTCAAGTTCATTTTTTCTGAGCTGTGTGTGTGTGTGTGTGTGCCTGAATATTTGTACCTTCAGGCAGAGGCAACCCATAGGAAAGCAGTGTGATTTTTCACTTAGCTTCACCATAAAGAGGTAATTGCCTCCTGTTGCAGCAGACGACAATTTAAGCGATCTAGGCCACAATGGGAGGTGCCCCAGTGAAATGATCATAACATAGACACACACTATGCACACCTCCTTGTCAGACCTGTGCCTTGAGGCCAGACACATGCGCTGCTATTATCTCGTCATACACACAGGGAGAAAGCTTTGGGGAGGGAGTCTGTCATTATCTGCAATCAAGCACAGGAGACAAGAAAGGGAAATGTTTCAAGCGAGACGGAGGTTGAGATTGATAGGAATAAATGGGTTTATAATGCTGAGTGTCTGCAATAACAGACTTTTTGCTGCTCTATGGACTGAGCCCCTTCTCACTCTCTTACTGTAATATCCATTTCTACTGTCTCTAAAATGTAGACACATTTAAGACCTTATAGCTTTTGCAACAGAGTTTACTCCCCTTTCTCCCCCTTTGCAATCTTCTAAGGCCATGGTGGGACAATAGGATGAGGAATGTGTTGCATCAGGTAAAAGTGTCCCCAGTCTCTGGGAACAAGCAGCCATCTCTCGGCAGGCCTGTGAAACATTCCTGGGCCGTCTCTCACGTCTGGACAGAGGGATGGAGGGGCGGGAGGCAGGCGGCTCAGGGCTGTAGGCTCCCTTTGTCCCTAGCCATAACCCCAGCACACAAACACAAACACCACTCTCACTGCAGTCTACTCTCTGCCAACAGGCCGGCTGCATGCCAGCCGAGCAGGAGGTGTGTATGTGTGTGTGTGTGACAGACCAGCTTATGCATAAAATATATTCATGTGAAGTGTGAAGCTCAAAGCCCCTGCTTTTGAATCAGTAACGCTATATCACTGGACAAATCACTCTAATAACTCTCCACACAAGTCAAGTGGCAGCTATTAAATACACTGTTAGCCTAAAGTGCAAATTGACTGCTACGGATGAATAGCCTGTGGGTTATGTTTGGAAAGTGAGCCAGGAGAGAGGCACTCTGTATCGATAGTATTGATTGGGCCCTCCTTGAAGGCCGCCTCGATGGATGTACTGCAGCGTTTTGAGGCATACTTAATGTGGACGGGGGAGGCTGTTTGTCAAATGGGAGAGATAATTGTTGGTATTGATCCTGATCCTCATTCAAAGATCTGAAAAGTGGCAACTGCAAAGGAAAGGAGTTGAACTGCTTTTATTTATTTACACCTTATTTTCTCCTTTCAGAAATCTTGGACACAACAAGCTGACCTCCATCGATGTTGAAGCTTTTGACGACCTTCCCAACTTGCGAGAGCTGTAAGTCGTCATAACGTAACCTCTGAAAACGTTTTGTTGATTTCCCCTTGTGTATGTTTGGCATGAATCATCTGTTTTTCTCCTTTGTGTGAGGCTTACAGTGTATAAATGTAGCTCAGTTTCCTTATGCAAGTCAAAGAGAGTCAGTTGAATTCAACACTTTTTTTTTTTCCATCAATGACTTATGTCTAACTTCCATGCCCGCCACTCTACTTCCTAGTAGCATCCTAGTATATGTTGCCTTGACCTAAGTCCAATTGAGAATAAAGTGGTGGTTTTCTAAATTAAGCAGCCCCTCGACAACCTGATACTGTGACCAACGCTGGCCTTGTAAATATTTTATATGGTGAGGAGAGGGCTTGGCTCTGTGTCACTCAGCACCAGTGCACAAGACACACACACATACACCAGCTAACTGGTGATACACACACTGGTGACATCTTTGGCAGGTCGAACGGCCAGTTATACGCTCCCTGACATCTGTTTTACTCTCATGTTATTTTTGGTTGTTTAAAAAGGATGACTTGCGACTTGCTTTGCGGCTGAAGTGACAAGTCGAGTTTGAAATCTTTTGATTTATACAGAGTTTTTTTTTAAGCCTTATGCAATGTGAAACAGACCTGACAACACTCTTGTAACTCAGCCAGCAAACCAGAAGTTCGCACACACTCCATGTAGTTTGATGAAGGCTCAGTGTGTCTCTATATTTGAGATATAGTGGATTTATTTTGTTTAGTTTCCATAATTACAGCAGTTAAAAATCATCTGTTGCTTTGATTCTTTCAGTTTAAAATGTATTCCTCTTGTAAAAATGCTCCCATTTTGTAATTTGTATGCACGGTTTGGTTTTTCCCTTCAGGGAATAGTTTTGATCTTCACCTTACTACTTTTCTTTTTCCCATTTACAGGCGGCTGGACCACAATGAGCTGACCTCCATACCAGATTTAGGACAGGCAGCTTCCAAGATTGTATCCCTCTACCTGTGAGTACTGCCTCATTCACTGCTAAACATGGTACCAAAACGATCAAGCCCCCTCGTGCTGTATTCTTAGGCCAGTGGCCTCTTTGAAATGCTCTTAAAATAGTCTGTTGACATCTGTGGAGGATCCGTGCACCTTTGCATCTGAAATGAATACTGCATTCAGATTTTTTTCACAAGCTTAATCAAAAATCGCTCCTGCTATTGAGCTCAGAGCGAGAACTATATGGTCGTCATGAAACTACCCAGTCTTAAAACCCTCCCATGTATTTGTGTCTACAGTGAGTGGTAATGGCTGCTTGGGTTTTTCAGCTTGGATGTAGTTCCATCTTGGTTGCTCCTAGTTGTGCAACTGTGCCTGTGGGGACTGCTTGCACTGGCATATCACTGGAGATTTACTGCCATATTTGGGAAGGGCTTGTTTGTGATTGTGTATGTCACTAGCTTGAGCTAACAGTCTCATTTTAAGATTCACTGTGAGAAACTTGTTGTTTTTAGCAGGGGGATTTTCAGGCCTTTATTTCAGAGAGATAGGACAGTGGATACAGTCAGAAACTGATGAGAGAGAGAGTTGGGAATGACATGCAGGAGAGGAGCCACAGATTAGATTCGAACCCGGGCAGAAATGTGTAGTTTTCTAACTTAATTCAAGTTGCAGTTTGGGAGATGACTGAGAAAAAGCATGGAAATGTTTCATGTTAAAAGTTAGGATGAGGATAATCAGACTACATTTTTTTATTTGTAAATCTGATGGTAAGCTTGAGGACAGGAAATAAAGTCATGATAATTGAGGTAAAGCTACAAAGAAAGGTTTCTCACCATTCCTGCAGTAGACATTTCAAATGTGTCATATAACACCTTCATTTATCTTCAATTTCATCTCACATCTGATTGGTTTCTTGATAACTACGATGTTCAAGAATGTCTCAAAGAATGCAAAACAAATGACAATGAAAGGCTGTCGAAGGTGACACATAAGTTAGTCTCAGAAAACAATCACGAGGCTGAACTGGTATAAAAGCTAGTCGCAGATAAATTGCAATGCTCCTTGGTATGTTTCAAATGAATGTGGCTCTATAAACACGCACAAAAACACACACATGGAGAAGAACAATCATGACAGCGTTCCAACCCGTATCATCTGTTGGGTGGACTGTTGTTTTTCCAGCGTGCCATAGCTTTTTCCCCTCGTGTGACCAGAGAACATTCTCACATCTCACTCAACCTGAAACAAGAAAGTTAAACCCCTCTAAGCTAGTCGACTGCTAAGCATTAGCTTAACTCAGTGTATCTTCTTTCGCACCTTGCTAGCTTGCCAGCTGACTGACTGGAAGTAAAGGACGCAGCTGCCTGCTCCTTTAATATTTGGTCATCGTCATATGATTTTCTGTGATGAGCTTCGTGGGAGTCACACCTACGTCTCTTCCTATGTGTCATCTTTCTGCTTCTCAGAAATTGACATGATGCACTAGTACGGTCAGGACATTTCTGTAAGCTGTATACATCAGGAAAGATTAGGAAACTGGTCAAAGTTTTTCAAATTTCTTAATAATAGTGTGTAGCACAAACTCCAGTTCACTTAACTTCATATCCAAAACAGATCAGAGCAAGTTCACCTTAACTTGCACAAACTATGCAGAGTTGCAGCCCCTCCAAATGATTGCGGTGTCTTTTTTTGGCCTGACTTGAAGCCTGTTGCTAGGGGGAAGGTCTGTAGGTCTGACGGGAGTGGAGGCTGAAGGGAGGGTCGGATCTTTACAAAGCCACACAGCTGAAGCAAAGGCCCGCGGAAGCACTTGCAGCTGCAGCTGTCAGTCACATGGCTTACAGTAAAATGGGTGACAGTGAGAAGGGGAGGAAGGATGAGAAAATAGGGAGTGCTGTATCAGATCAGGGTGACATCACCCACATGTCGAAAAAGAGGAATGGTTGAGAAGAAATAGTGGAGGAGGTAATAAGGAGAAACAGAGAGGCATATGAAGGCAAAAAAAAAAAAGGGAAGCGAGAGCTGAGGTCATGTTCAGGATTATTCCCTAAAGTAATGCATTGAGTCTCCATGCCAACCAGCAGGCTCTCTCAGGAGTGTGAGAGTCTGTGTGAATGAGCCCAGTACATACTGCAGGGCAGTGCTCCTGTGCATTTGGTTGAGAAAGTCTGGAATGCTGTCTGACGACAAGTCTGTGTGAGACACACACACACACGCACGCACGCCTAAGCAAATGGACTGACTGCTAACTTCTATCTAATAGCAAAGTCTGTAAGAAGCTTAGAGAACATTATGTGTGGTTGCTTCCATCTGCCTGTCTCTATGTCCTGGAGTGTTTGTTATATTTCAAAGTGGTTGTAGAAGTTCATATATTAAATATAGATACAATGATTGACACGTTTTCAGAATCTCAGGCTTTCTAAATGATCAGTTAATTAATTATTATTATTTCAAAGGATGTGTTTACCGTCTTTTGATGATAGAAATAGATGAAGTACTGCGCAAAGTTTTTCACTTCACCTCAGCAGCTGTAATTAGCTGATGATTATCTTTTGCCATGATATTTTCAGACCCTGACACACATGGCTATTCAGAACTTTCTGATGCAGAACCTTTCAAAATGTGCACTCCGTAAGAACCTGCTGACTTTTTCCTGTTTAGGAATATAATGTACAATATTTAAAGAGATACTGTCATCTTGTGTCTAAACTACTAATTTAAAAAACAACTAAAACGGGGGCTGAACTTTTCCTTTATTAATTTTTTCTTTCCTTATATCTTCTTGCTTGGTTCAGAGGTGACTTCATTTTCTGAAGCCTTCACCTCTTGCTTTTCTTGACATGACTTTCAGATCTTGGCTACTGCTGTTGTAGAAGTCAGCACGTTTGCTGCCTTTTTATAAATGTTTTTTAGTCAAAACATTTGAGTAGACGAGAAATAAATGTTATAAAAGTCAGCCGATCACATAGGAACTCCTGAAAAATTGGACAAATGTCATATGCCATGCTGCAACTGTCCAATGAGGAACTATGAGAGCTTTATGGCATCCTGCTGACTCCCATAAAGCAACTGTAGGAGAATCAGATAAGAAGCCGAAATTTATTAAAAAAACATGCCGTCGAAGTAACAACATTTCAACAACTTTCCCAACGTCACATCAAAGGGGACCTTTAGAACAGCTCAGGGCTAGAAATCATATGGCCTGCTGGATGATCTGGTTTTAAAATAATTCTCCTTTTGTCCTGGGCAGCGGCTTCAAACGGGAAGCCTCATGGCCAAACATTCGCCCCCAAAGATGACACTGGTAACGGGAGAATGGGCATGCGAGTGAGAAAACGTCGATGCACTTTCCATACATCAAAAGAAGTGTCAAAACGAGCTAAGCTCACCATAATCAGATGGTCAATGGGGCAGAGTAATGAGATTTGGAATTAAGTGGAATCAAGCCGACTAAGACCGCCGGACATCAAAGGGAACAAGAGTGGATCAAGCTGCTCTTTATCAGAAACCTCTCTGGCCGTATGATAATCAGTTTTTATAAACGCTACTATTGTATGTGTGGACTTCAAACACCCCGAGCGCTGGAGCTTTATCTGTCTCTCACACACAGCTGGCTCTGACTGTGGGACAGGGGGGGAGGGAGGGAGAGAGAGAGAGAGAGAGAGAGAGAGAGGGAATTTGGTCTGAGTCGTGGAAGTAGAGCAGGGCGAGAGAAACCAGTGAGAGAGGTCAACCTCTCCCACCACTTTGAGACTGATCTGTTTTTCCCAGCTAAGGTCACCAGCTGTTGACCCCACCTCACCCCTTCCATCCCCCTAACCCTTTCTCCTCCCCCATTCCTTCCCTCCCTAGGCTCACCCTAGCCACTGTCTGTTGCTCTGTCCCATGTGTGGGATTTTTGTTTGTGTTGTGTGTGTGTGTGTGTGTGTGTGTGTGTGTGTGTGTGTGTTTGCCCAGGCATGCTTTCATGGCTCATCCTTAACCATTTCTGCCACTGTTTATTCAGGTGGGCCACTGTGGTGTGACCCCCTCCTCTTCTTAGATACCAATAAAGTGTGTGTGTGTGTGTGTGTGTGTGTGTGTGTGTGTGTGTGTGTGTGTGTGTGTGTGTGTGTGTGTGTGTGTGTGTGTGTGTGTGTGTGTGTGTGTGTGTGTGTGTGTGTGTGTGTGTGTGTGTGTGTGTGTGTGTTGGCTGAAGGCTAGAAAGGAAGGAGGGACTGACCTTGTTTTGATGAGTTTGACTGAAGGAACACCTGCTCTCTCACTCTCTTTTGCACTTTACATCAAATACACACACACACACACACACACACAGTAATGACACTTAGCTTTATTAAGTGGGAAAATTAATCTTTTATCGAGTTGTATTTTACTTAAATTCAAACGCTCAATGGGTCAATGGTAAATTGATCGTGAGCTAACTGTTTGAGCTTTAATGTGGTCCGTGTGTTCCTGCTTTCTTGGAGCTGTTAACATTTATCACAGAACAAATAAAGTTTATGTAATGGATCTCTTTCGTGCCTCTTCACTCTCTGTTCACTACCTTTTAGTTTTTTTCTTCTTCTTTTTTTATTTTTGGACAAGTCAAATGAAAGTGACACTAAATGAAATTCCCGTCCCTAGTTAGCACCAAGGCATGTGTCAAAAGTGTCACCCAGCAAAGGCTTTCATGTATGCTCGGATAACACTGGCCATCAGACTCCTTACACACATACATAGACGGACACTTCACACACACACACACACACACACAACCGCTCTGTCTGCTTTGCATGATCTATACCTAAAGTATACATTAGTCTGTGTGTGTGTGTGTGTTTTTAAAGTTAGAGTAAAGCTGTAAAACATTTCTGGCAAGCCCCGTGGCCTTCAAAGTCCTGAACTCACACGTGGTTTTAGACTTGTGTGAGTTTGTGTCATTTTGACTGCCAAATAGTGTTTCGACAGTCTGCTTCTAGTCCAAATGGATGTGTCTTTTGTTTTTCTTCTTCTCTGTATGGAATAGGGTCCGATTACCCAGAAAACAATCAAGCACAGATGTCGACAAAAAGAAAAACAAAAAAACAGTCCAGTCTTCTGTTGAGCTTCTGGCTGCTGCAGGCTTACTTAGAATGACAAAACAACTTTAACAAGTAAAAGTCGGTTTTGTTTCGTACAGATAAAAACAGGTTATGTTTTCTTGTCAGTAGCTGTCACTTATTCATGCTTGATAGATTAGGACTGTGATAGCTCCCAGAACACGAACACCTTTTGGAACCGCACAAACACCTCTTCATGACATCACACAAAGAATTCTGAAATCTCCCTATCAATGGCTCCAGTTGGTCTTTCTTTTGCGTCTAAAGTTTTGTGGAGAAGCACAGGTATCCTTGGGATTGTTTTAAGAGTTGTAAAGTACACGTTGAGTAGATGAAGACCACTTTGCTCTGTGTACTCTTCCCTCTTTGTGCCTGTGAATGGGTTAAGAGAGGCTCATGGATTTGGAGTGTCCTCCTCAGCTGATTGGAAAAGGACACTGACGTTAAGCAGGGTAATATTTTCCGAGATGGTGATATGGACACTTTGAGTCGGATTGTTAACCACACCTTATGCCTTTTATGTGTTTTTGTATTTTCCAGACATCATAATAAGATCCGCAGTATAGACGGCAGACGGACCAGAGAGCTGGTCTCTGTGGAAACCCTGGACCTGAGCAATAATGACATCACTGAGCTCCGCGGGCACTGCTTTCCTTCTCCCCTCCAAATCCGAGACCTGTGAGTACAATCAACAGGCTTCTTTTTTTTATTTTTAAACGGAGGTGTTCAAATAAACAGATAAAGAAGAAATGTTTCAGGACAGCATAATAAAACATAAAACCCATGACGTTTCATCCAAAACTAAAGCTTAATTATAAAACCCTACCCTACAAAGATTCATTACAGAATAAATACATTTTAGTTTAGTGAATACGTGTGACACATTTCTGACGTCAACATGTGTTGTGTTTGTGTTCAGGTACCTGAGCAACAACAAGATCAGTGTGCTGGAGCTTGGAGCTCTGGACCATCTGGGATCAACTCTACAGGTCCTGAGACTGAGCCGAAACCGCATCAGCCAGATACCTGTCAGAGCCTTCCAGCTCCCAAGACTGACCCAGCTGTGAGTACCACTGGACTTCATCAGTCAGACAACATATTTAGAGTGATGACAAAGAATGTGTTTGGATCTGTCAAAGCAACAAAAACTGTTTATTTTTTACATTAGGTCGTAGCTAACATTGGGTCGAGGAAACACGGAGTAAAAAAGAATTCATGTGGAGGAGTTTGTTGTGTCTGTTGATTGAGCTCTCTCTGTTATACATCGGGAACGCTATTACTGCGAGCTACACCTCTAGGGTTGGTGAAGTCTGACTGGGTAAACATTGAAGACGCATTATTAGTGATTCACTGCCCCCTTTCAGAATCCAAAAGAGGTTTTGTTCATTCTCAACATCAAACTTCCCTCCGGTGTTACAGCGAGGTCGACCTATTTGTTGCTCAACGCCTCCATTCTGGGAGCAAAAGGACTCGCATAATGGGAGTGTCACCCACTGTGGCACCGGTAGTTTCCCCAGGTGCCTTTTTGTTCAGCAGGTAACCCTGTTGACAGTGAGGATGCATATCAGACACAAAGGAACTCATGTGGGTTTAGATCTGCCATCCTGAGGGTTTTTAAAACCTTCACACACACACACACACACACACACACACACACACACACACACACACACACACACACACACACACACACACACACACACACACACACAACACACAAACACACACATGTGAATGGTGAGATATCCCAGGCCTCATGCAAACTGAAGAATCAATTTGATAATACTATTCTTATGCCAGGACAGCTCTGAGAAATGCATGCTAAGCATAGAATCTGTTAACTGCAAAATATTCGTGTGGCAGCTTACAGGCTACAGGATTCTTTTCTTTGTCTCTTAGTAACGGAGGCAGACGAGTGCAAACTGAAACTGCTTTTCTACCATGAACAGTTGCTACATGTACTTTTTTATCTGTCCACTCCGCAGTGAGCTGAACAGGAACCGTATCCGTCAGGTGGAGGGTCTGACCTTTCAGGGTCTGTCCAGCCTGGAAGTCCTCAAGCTGCAAAGAAACAGCATCAGCAAACTGACAGACGGGGCCTTCTGGGACCTGGCCAAGATGAAAGTCCTGTATGTAAAAAAACAAAAACACAACAAGTTACTTATAATTTGCAAATATTGTTTTGTGCAATATTTTTTATATATTATTGTTACATTGTGTTACCAACATAACACTCACATCAGAATCATATACCTTGTAATAATAAACATTTGATTCACAGAGTTTAAGTGCAGCACATAGCCCAGAGAAATCACAACCTCAGAAACCTATCTGCAGCAAGTTGCCTTCTATTACCGGAACACTCCACCAGCTAATCTTATAAGAATAAGATCGCTGTAGATTTCCTGGAGCTTGTCCACTTAAACAGCAATCACATATTTCCTGCTGACCTGCACATTACTTCAATAATAAGCTTACTATCACATTAATGTCACAAATTGCATCAAGATATTTGAAAAGCTGCTGCAAATGAAGTCATTTCTGAGCTCAAAAATCATCATCACCACACTCCAAACAGCATGTTGCCATGGTAACCATCCGCTCTTTCGCAATGCTTATGTTCCTCATTTTGTCTCTTGCAGTCACCTGGACTACAACAGCCTGGCAGAGGTGAACAGTGGCTCTCTGTATGGCCTGACGTCCCTTCAGCAGTTATTCCTCAGTAACAACTCTATAGCCCGCATCAATGCTGATGGATGGAAGTTCTGCCAGAAACTGAGGGAACTGTGAGTATCGGCATTTAAATGAGCCCGAGCACTCAAACTCTAGTGCCAGATGTGCTCTTGCGAAAAGGTTTTAGGTAGACGGTGGTTGAATAGCTTAGACCTGGAATGACATCTGCAGGTGGAGACAGCTGGAGTTAAAAATTAAAATAAAAAGTTTAACATAGTTTGGATGGATCCCTTTATTCAACATCCTTTTCTGTGGCTCTACAACCTGAGACGTTTCACCATCCCCACCCATATCATCCATCCACCTTCCTCGGGGTTAAATGACATTGTGCTTTAACACTCACTATGCTACGCTATTCTCCGTTTAAGCCTGTTATCCCATAATTAGAGCCCAGCTCAACGGCGCTCGAGCTCTTCGACAAGAGTTTTTGTACTCAGTTGTGAGGTGTGGGGGTTTGGCAAAGCAGCGTGTAATCCTCTACATGTTGTGTTGTGGTAATTACTCTGACGGATCGCCTTCACCGCCTTTGTCAAGCGATTGAGGAGTTATTATCTGATAGTCTTTCCTCTCCTGTAGACATGATTGTGGTATTGCTGCTGTTAAGTGCTTTGCTCAGCTGAGGCGTTGCTAACTGCGAGGTAGCCCCGGGTATCTGTGGCGCCTTTGTTTGTTTCTGTTAACAGTCAAAATGGATAAAAAGGTAGATGGCTTTCATTTGAGTTTGCTCTGTGTATCTCAGTGCTGTTTCCACTGTGCATGTCTAAGAATGACAGATTGCTCCCTGAAAAAATCCCCCCAGTGCTGCATTAGCCAGTATTTACATTATTTTTTTTTATTATCTAGAGTTATGATAACCCCAGGGACTGATAGAAGAGAGTGACTTGTCTTTATGAGGAGGCTGTTATTACATTCCCACTGGACCAGGCTGAGCTGGTCATCAGGGAGAATCTCGACACACATGACTGGTCAAGCAAACCTGAGGCCTGGCAGCAGAGACAGACAGCCAGGGCCACCGAGAGGGCAATAAAATGCACAATACTGCCTTTGAGCACTGTTCAAAAATCACAATAATAACATTTATTAAAAATGTAGAATCAGAAATATCATGAGTTATTAAAAGTATGAAACTAAACCACTCTTAACATTCAACATAAGATGTTTCAAAGCTGCTGTGAGGAGGCGTTAGCTGGTTATGAAACAGGCTGACATTAATACTGATTCCTTTTTATGACCTTTAAAATCAAATGAGGCCATAAGGAAAATGACAAATCATTTCAGTACAGTTATGAATGTATGATTCAGCTGTCATAGAGTGGGTGTCACAGTCTTCCTACAGGAATGATTCACAGCAGCCATTTTCATACTGCGCTTCTGCAACTAAGCTCAGCCGTCAGCACGTCCTTGTGCATTAATATTGATTCTGCGACGTAATATTGGTGTCCCAGTCTGTGAAGTCACATTTCGCCCCGCCTCCACGATATTCTTATTGGAGGCGACACGTCAGAGGGAATGTAATGCAACTAACTGCAGTCTGAATTGGGCTGGTGAGTTATATGTCTGAAAAAAACTTCTCACATGTACAGGACAAGTTCAGCAAAGAGAATGAACTGTTCTCGACAAACCGAAAGTCCCTAACAGAAGAAGCTTTTAGGCTTGATCTTCGCGTATTATTCATATAAATTAAGTGGAAAAGCATGCACTGTTACCATCGCATGGAGACTCCCTCCAGCCTCAGAAGAAAAATGACATTTGAAGCCTAGATCTGAAAATAAGTATCACTATAAAGGCTGCAGTAGTAATAGTGTATTCTCTTGGGGTTTACCACATGCTCATGTAAGCTTATAAAAGGAGGTTGTAGACATGTTAAGCTCTTAACCAAGAAACTATTTTTTCCCCCCAGTCAAATGGTTAAGACCTCAGTGGAGCTCTAAGGTCTGCTAAGCTCATCCTCTGTTAACATCTTGTGAGGAATAAAAAGGCACAATGGAAAAACACATCACAGAGTGGCAAATAGACACTGATTCAGGCATGAAATTTAAGTATAATGATGTCGCAAGCTGCCTCAGCATTTTGCCAACCTGTCATCTCCTTCCAGACCTCACACAGAACACCCCCCCCCCCCTCCCTCTCTTTCTCTTCATCCCTGTCTCCCTTTCTGTAAGTCTCATGCTCTGTTTCTCTCTCCAGGAATCTGTCGTACAACAACTTGACTCGTCTGGATGAAGGCAGTCTGGCTGTGCTGGGGGATCTCCACGCTCTCCGTCTGGGACACAACTCCATCAGCCACATCACAGAGGGAGCCTTCAGAGGCCTCAAGGCTGTACGCATCCTGTAAGTACAACCTGCCCCAAACAGCCAAGCCCTAAACGACCCCCAACAGAAAAGTCATTATGGTGTTGCCCCTGCTGATGATAAGACTATGTGCCTGTGGGAGCAGTGAGATGTTTAGTATTGGTTTTGTGTCTGTGATATTTGATATTTAGGCTCAACTAGTCCCTTCATTAGACTTCAGTGTGCAGCAGTTGTTTACTTTTTTGAGACAGGCTTGATCTCATTTGCAGTCATGTCTGTTTGTGAGTTTCTTTTACTTGAATGAGGAGTCTGTGCAACACGATTGTCGTGGTTTCTGTGGCAACTTTTCTCACTTTGCTTCTTTGTCTGCTTCTTTTTTTTTTGTCTTAAAACTGGCTCCAAACACCCTTGGATGTGAGAGCTTTCTGTGTCACTTTAGAACCTTTCCAGCCTTTGAAATAAAAGACAGAGGTCCCTTTTCTCACCGATCCACCTTTCACAGACGGCCTCGAACAGGCTTTAAGAAATAAAGAAAAAGAAGGGAATGAAAAGGAGAAAGCCAAGGAATAAATCCAGGAGTAAGACTTGGGGGTCTTGGTTCCTACCAAGGTCCTCTTGGCTATGTCCCCTCAGGCTGTGAGAGCCAGAGAGGAGTGTTGTGCCAAAGCTCTCTGGACAAGCGCTCTCTCACAGCTGGTTGACAAGTGAAGACACAAAATGCCTCTCTCTGCTGGCTAGCTGGGTGCTAGATAACTAGCTGCAGAGGAAAATGTGTGGGATAGGGAGATTTGCTTCTGACTGCTGTATGATTTCCATATCTGTCTATAACTGTTCCCTTGTTTAAATCATCAGTAGTCTTTAAACACACACTTAATGCTGATTCCTTCCCGTTTGATATGCTCTATCTTTGTCTTGTCCCTCAGTACACACACAGTATCTTTGTCTTTTTCACTCCTTCTCTTGTATCACTCCTGCGCGCACTGTATCTTTGAGGCAGGCCTAATCTAATCAGTGGAGGGGAGGACAGGCATAGGCTGAGCCCTGAAAAGGAGCCGGGGGAGTTTTAATTGGGCCTGCGCTGCTGGTCGTGCTGGCATGGGGCTGGAGCCTGCATCGGGGTGTGAAAGCTCCAAACAAGCCAGCCTGCCCTCTAATTCGGCAACGGGGGTCGTTGGCTCATCGCCCCCCCCCCCCCCCCCCCCCCCCCCCCCCCCCTCCCCTCCCCTCCCCCCCTTCTCTGTGACCGTTCTCCCCGCTCTACAGCCCCCGACACTGGCCATGCTTTAACAAGGCAACTGCCATTCACATCCAGCCAGCCAGAAAGAGTAGGAAATTGGCATCCCTTGTCCGGTCTAACTAAGACAGTGGCCAATGGGGTCTGAAAAGAAGCAGAGGGGGATAAGAGATGCTTGGAAAGCAACGGGAAGAGGAGGGGAGGAGGGGGCTTTTGTGATGATGTTGGAGGGTGTGTCTGGCCATCAACCTCAAAGGTCTTTCTCAAGTTTGAAAGAAAGTCTTTTAATGGTTCAGAGGAGTCCTCTGTCTCAGTTGTTTTTCTTTTCGATGACCAAGCAGAGGGGTGGATTGGTGGCCATTTAGCCATGACTTCACCTACAGAGGTGATTCTTTAGACTTTGCAAAGAGGAATAAAGTTCATTCAACAAGTGTTTGGAAAACCCCATAAGCTCTGAAAAGCCCCTTTTCCCTTTACTCCAACTCTTTTCATTTGATCCATTTTGTCCTTGCCAAGCCATGTCGTAACCCCCCCATCTAACCTCATTAAGACCACAGGCTATAGTTTTTTGCTGTGCCATACCTGTCACACTCAGACCAACCATTATGTTCTCGCCTGGCCCCCCACACTGTCATGAATTATACATGTGTTTTCCCTGCTCTCTGTTTGCCTCAGCAGACCAATGCACATGCACTCATGCTCACATGCACACTCCTCCTCCATGCCTCTAAGGAAAGAATGCGCTTGGTTGGCAGAGCAGAGCGACAGAGGGGCTCTAAAGGCCAGGTGCAGAGGAGGGAGGATGATGGTGGGGGGGGGGGGTTGGGTGAAGAGGGTAACCCATGACTTCCAGACCATCCTCTGCCAGGGCTGTGAAACGCTACAGCGCTGGCAAACGCTTTCCCTGTTCTCCGTCTTCCCTCCTCCTTCCATCTCTCTTATCCTTCTTTTTTCTCTCTCTCTCTCCACAGGGAGCTGGACCATAACGACATCTCGGGGACAATAGAGGACACCAACGGGGCCTTCTCTGGTTTGGACAGACTAAACAAGTTGTGAGTGTCTCCCCTGTTTTGTTTTTTAACTCGCTCTGCCTCTACTTTGCTATCAACCCCTCCTTTCCATCCCTCTGTGCTGCTCTTCAAAAACAGTCGCAAAAACATGAAAGCTTTCTCCTGCCTTTGCATCAAGAAGCTTCCCCCCCCAAATCCCAATTTGCCGTTCCTTGCCAGATAAGTTAAAATAGTCCAAGTTAAGGCTACAGAGTTTGTGATATCCTTCCCCTCAGGACGGCCACACTTCACTTGGTAAGGAGTTTCCAGTGACTTACAGGGTCCCTCTTCCTTTTGCACAACACTTGATCTTGAACATGGAAGGATTTTTTTTTTTTTGCTTTTGGAAGTTCAGGCAACTTTCCCTCCAGTTCAATCTGGCTTTCATCTTATGATTTCATTGTTTCCCCCAAGCTTTATGGCCAGACTGGGCTCTTGTTACTGCTAATAGTTCTAGAAGGAGATACAGTGAATCATTTTTTATCTGTTTTTCCTGATTACTCATCGATGTTTTCATCAATCCAGATAGTTCACTGTCAAGAATTAGCAAGTTGAGAAATTACAGCGGACGTGCATGCTCTGGCACTGTGGAGCAATCATCAACCTGCAGGATGAAAAGATGACTTCCAGCCAAGATGGTTCCCAGTGTGGGCACTGCTCAAAGAGAAAGACCGGGAGAAAAAGAGAGAGAAAGAGCTTTTCTTCGAGCTGGCAGGGGTTCGCTCCCCAATAGGCTTATTTCTATTTCTCCTCCATGCCTTCGCTTCTCTCTTCCCTTCTCTCCCAGTTCTTGTTGTTTGGGGCTGAGAGAGGGTGAAATTGAGGGCTGCATTCAGTCATCAACATCAAACGCCTTGAACGCCCCGCCCTCTGACCCTACCCCTTTTGTCACAGCGCTGGTGGAAGCGGCCCGCCGCATCCCAGCGCTGGCAAAGCAAGCCATGGGAAAAAGAGATGCAGTGAAGAGAAAGCAGGGGTTGAACATCAAAGTGTCCATCACACACACACACACACACACTGGGTTTCCTTAAAAAAAAAAACTGCTACATGAGGGGAAATTGAAGAACACAAAGAAAGCGATGAGAAGATCTTGGGATTTATTCCATTTTTTTTTAACTCTTTCAAAGTCTAAATTGCAAAAATGTCCTCTCATCTTCTACATGACAAGACAGCCGTTTGTTTGTGTGTATACATGTGGATGAATCTGAACACTGGGGTCCTCATTGTAAACCAGCCAGCCGTGTCTCCTCTTCCTGTGAAGCGATGGCTACAACAGGAGATCAGCGAGGGAGGGGAGGTGGCAGTGGGGAGAGAGGGAGGAAGAAGAGATTAGTACCCCAAACTAGAGTGAATCAATTCTTGGCTCAAACCAGACTCGACATGCACTGATACAAGTATGTTTTTACAAGCTCATACACACTCACAGACCCGCCCAGTTATTGTTTTTAAAATCTTATAAATATAAGAGTGGTCTTTGATGAGCAGCACAGAGCCCAGCCGACCCCCCGACCCCCACACCATCCTCCGACCCCATCCAATCTCCCTCACCCTTCCTCAGGGGCTAATCTCTGCACAGTTCAGATTTCCAATACCTCAATCCCTTCACTCTTATCAGATTCAGCCTGGCTAATTGTGCTTCTCTCTCTCTCTCTCTCTCTCTACCCCAACCTTTGCCATCCCCTTCTCACCCGCTTCCTCCCTTCTTCATCTATCAACATTCTTCATGTTTGCAAATGGCAGGACTCTCTTTGGAAACAAGATCAAGTCGGTGGCCAAGAAAGCCTTCTCTGGTCTGGAGACCCTGGAACACCTGTGAGTATCCCACAATGCTTAGCTGCCACTCCTCTCAGAAAGACAGAGAGAAAGAGTGTGTGTGTGTGTGTGTGTGTGTGTGTGTGTGTGTGGGGCGTATTACCAAAAGTAGCTGGCAGAGAGCAGACTGCTAGCAATTTAATAGCGTCTTTGTAAAAGGAGAACACAGCGGCTTTTGCGAGCACCCAGCTGCTTCCCTCACGTTAGCTTAGCACAATCTCAACTCTGGCCTTTTTCCCTGCCTCTGCACAGGAACAAAGTCATCAAGCAATGGGATTCCTATAAGCTCTTTCACAGGCCTTTGTTAAATAAGGGTGGGGAGGGACAGAATGTCTGCCATCTAGCCTCAGACATACATATATTTCACCGTGGTTTGGAGGCATATTCTCACTAATGAAGCCCTGTGTGGATGCAGTGGTTCACAGCTGATGTGAAAATGTGTGTTATGTCCCTACAGGAACTTGGGAGAGAATGCCATCCGCTCCATCCAGCCTGATGCCTTCAGCAAAATGAGGAATCTCAAAAGCCTGTGAGTTTTGTTACTGCATTTACACAAATCCACATGATTGATGAACACAAATCACAACCTGCAGCTTAAATGTATATTCAGTTATAGACCACATCCACTTATCTCTCTCATTTTCTTCTCCTCTCCCTCCCCAGTCTAATTCAGAGCGACAGCTTCCTGTGTGACTGCCAGCTCCACTGGTTGCCCGACTGGTTGGTGACACGCAGTCTGCAGGCCGGAGTCAACGCCACCTGTGCTCACCCAGAGAGCCTGAAGGGCACCGACATCTTCCAGGCCCCGCCCAGCAGCTTTGTCTGTGGTGAGTCCTGTGGATGTGTCTTATCTGTTCACAAGAGGTTCTTTGACATTTTGGCAAGATCCGTTACGCGCAACTTGCTCAAAGTTGTGTGTTACTGATTTTCAGATATGCAAATGGATCCTTTTTTTTCGTATTTAAATTCAATTTTTAAACCAATGTATGCACTGCACAGATACATTTGTCATGTTTGACAGGTTTTTGATACTTTCTTTTTTTTAACTGACTTTGTCTTTTCTTTCCCCCCCTTCAGATGATCTTCCAAAGCCCCAAATCACTGTGCAGCCAGAAACCACAGTGACAGTCCTCGGTAGCGATGTGAAGCTCACCTGTACGGCCGCCAGCAGCAGCTCCTCCCCCATGACCTTCGCTTGGCGAAAGGACCAGGAGCTGCTTCGCAATGCTGAGACCAAAAACTACGCCCATGTGCGTGCTCACCATCAGGGAGCAACATCTGACGCGCCCGGTGCCGGCGGAGGTGTGATGGAGTACACCACAATTCTGCACCTGCGGCATGTCACCTTTGCTCATGAGGGCCGTTACCAGTGTAT
This sequence comes from Labrus bergylta, assembly GCF_963930695.1. Classification (NCBI taxonomy): domain Eukaryota; kingdom Metazoa; phylum Chordata; class Actinopteri; order Labriformes; family Labridae; genus Labrus; species Labrus bergylta. Next base: position 18,022,963 of record NC_089199.1, on the reverse strand, counting down.
CATCACCAACCACTTTGGCTCCACCTACTCCAGCAAGGCTCGCCTCATTGTCAATGGTAGGTTGCTTTTTAGAGTGTATGAGTTGATATTGTAAAAAAGTTTGATGTTTATTAAAATGTTAAGGGGAAGTATGAGAATATTAGAGATCCAGAGTAAGAGAACAACCCACAGGGGGAAAAAGAACTATCTCTGTTAATATGTGTGATGCAGCATCATTTCCACTAAATCAAATGCCTGTTTTGAACTGTCCTGTGTGACAGAGGAGCCATTCAGCTATGTGGCCATGCAGAGATTTCCTATTCCACTTCAATAAAGTCCTCTCTCTCCTTCTCGGCCTCTTATCTCTCCATGGATGGTATTCGGAACAAATTGATGTCAGCACTAAAAGGGGCTATCTCTTCTCCGCATTGTCACTTGCTTTACTGCAAATGGACTGCATTCATCACTAAGTTCACTTTTGATTGTTATCTTTGGGCACACGCATATAAAGTATTTCACGGTTAACTAAGCGTTTAAAATCATGGAATCATTGAAGTTCACTCCAGCAGCAGGAGGGAAATTGTGGTTAGGAGAACTTCATCAAGATTCTGATCCCAAACTTCTCCAGCAGTATCAGCTCAGAGGTTTTAAAATAGAACATTGGCTGCATGGTCACCAACCCAACTCTCCAATTTGTCATAGAAAAAGAAAGAATGACTAAGGTTGAGGTCTGTTTCCATATGAATCAGGGAAATGCAAAAAAATTCAACTTTAGCTGAAAGTTTGTCTTGTACATATATACTAATGTTAACTGTGTTTCTCGTGTCCACAGTGCTCCCGTCCTTTGTGAAGACACCCAGGGACAGCACCATCAGGACTGGACACACAGCCAGGCTGGAGTGTGCCGCAGAGGGACACCCGACACCGCAGATCGCCTGGCAGAAAGACGGCGGCACAGATTTCCCCGCCGCACGCGAGCGACGAATGCACGTCATGCCCGATGACGACGTCTTCTTCATCATGAACGTCAAGCCGGAGGACATGGGCGTGTACAGCTGCACCGCCAAAAATACAGCTGGCACCGTCTCTGCCAACGCCACCCTCACAGTGCTAGGTGTGTACTCCTGTCACGTTTCCTCCGAGTCAAGTTTTCTTGTGTTCAGTGTAACACAGTGTCGCTCGTTCTCCCACATTCCACTTGTAAATAGCTCAGCACTCGGTTGGGAATTGGTCAGTCCGAGGTTGCAGAATGAGAGGCTTTATATTTTTCTTTTCTCTGCAGCTGTGGCCGTGCTGCAGGTCAAGGGCCAGAGGTCACAGTTGGGGGTCAAAGGGGGGATGGTGGGTGACAGAGGGGGGGCTCACAGAGGGACGTTTGTTAGGCATTCTCACCCCTCCCTTCTCCTCTCCCAGTGGGAGGGACAGTCATGGCTGCTTCACTGCAGGCCTCAGTGCTCCCAGTTTATTGGCTGTTTTACACTGTTAAATCAAACAAAACCTTCTCAGACCACAGATCATCTTTGTCCTTTGTCTTTGGACTGAGCAGAGCAGTCGAACACAGCTATTGGGGGTTTGTTTCTATTTATAGTAACGAGCCTTAAATCCCCCCCCCTTTTGACACAACACTTCCTAACGTATTACTAACAGAGTGGTCGAGGTGGTTTTAGTGGCATATTTGCATGTTGTGAGACTTGTGAGAAACTTGTTAGACTTCACAGCAGTTCAAGCTGAGTGCTAATCCACTCAACAATGTAAAATATTGAAGCGAGCCACCATGCCTCCGCACTGAATCTGTGATGTTTGGGTTTAAGAGACAGAGGGGAAGGAGAGAGGAGGGGTGGCTGCAGTTGAGGGGCCCCTGTCTGGAAAAGAGTGGCAGGGGAGAGAAATGGTAGCCAAAGAAGAACTGGAATGAGAGTGTGGTGGGGGAAGGTAGGGAAGTGAGAGAGAAAAGAAATAAGAAAGAGAATGAAAGAAAGAGGTGCAGGGGTAGAGGACAGCAGGAGATTGATGGAGGGGGAGAAAGTATTGATAGAAGAGAGAGGGGCGACTGAAGAGGGTTAAGTGAGATCTCTTAATCTGTGTATGTCCCACTGTGAGGGGAAGTGTTCAGTCAGAGAGGCCTACCTCAAGAGGGAGAGAGACTCACACACCCACACTGACTCAGTTCAATGTCTATTCAGCAGAATGAAAAGTTGCTCTGAAAACACTGAAACATTGTTCTGAAGAGGATTCTTCCCCAACTGAATCTTGGTGTGTTCTGTAATTAAAATGTTTGAATTTGTCAGCAAGACTGATGGGAGCTCAGATTTAAAATTGTGATGGTGAGATGAGGCTTTCATCATGATATAAGTTTCAGTTGTTGGATATCAAAGTGGGATCATCCCACTTTGTGCTCAGTGTATCCTGCTGACTCTCCAGCCAGTAATCAATACTGCGAACAAAGTGATCTGCAGCAGAAACCTGAGAGCGGAACCTAAAACTCTGTAGCTATAGAATAACAATAGTACAAGTTAGAACGCTGACCTCAGAAATATTGTTTTTTATGTGAAACTCATCACCCTCTGCTCCACAGAAACCCCCCGCCTGGCCCAGGACCTGGAGAACCGCAGCGTGGTGGTCGGGGACACGGTGGCTCTGCAGTGTAAGGCCCTGGGCAGCCCGCCGCCTCGCATCACCTGGCTGCGCAATGACCAGCCTCTACGGCCTTCTGACAGACATCACTTCACCCCGGGGAACCAGCTGCTGGTCATCGGCTCCGCCTCGCTGGAGGACGCCGGGCGCTACACCTGCCTCATGTCCAACGCGCTGGGGACGGAGCGCGCTCACAGCCAGCTGGTGGTGACTCGGCGCCGCAGCACATGTGCGGCGTCGACGGGGCCGATCACAGTCACTATAGGGATCATTGTCATCGCCGTGGTGACAAGTATTGTGGTGACATCGCTTGTTTGGGTGTGCATCATCTACCAGACCAGGAAGAAGAGCGAGGAGTGCAGTGTCACCAACACAGGTAAGCTACTCTGTCCTGTTGTCATGGATACATATAACATTGTATAGCACTCATCAAACAGTGTTACAAGTTGCTTTACACAAAGATCTTAAAGACATTAATAAGATTCACATTTCTGATTATATACAGTAGTACACATTTGATACACATAAATACTTTGAGCACTAGTGGCACAGTATCCACAGACTGTGTAGTAATGTTTTGTTTTGGTATCTTTCCTTTCTTTCAGATGAGACGATTGTTCCACCAGATGTACCCAGCTACCTCTCCTCCCAGGGCACGCTCTCTGAGCGCCAGGATGTGTGTATCCGCGTAGAGGCAGGCATTGGACCTCAGCCTAACGGACACATCATAGACACCACAGGTACCGCTCATTTTTTTTCTAATGTTTATCCACCCCAGCAAAGTTTCTCCCACTTCCCATGAGCAAAGCTGCTGTGCTGCACAACCATGAAAGGAGTGCTGCTGTCCGTGCTGGCCTGCTCAGCGTCAGAAATAATTACTGCAGACGCCCTCACCACAGTGTTGACATACATTTGTGGATTTTCTTTCTCCCAATCGTTTATATTTTTCTTCCCCTGCTTGCAGGATTTGACGGTGCTGTCGTGTGTACAGACTGCATGGAGAACAGCAGCAACTACTCCAAAGATCCCGACTACCTGCCGCACAGGTTTGGCCCTGGAGGAGGGATGGACTACCAACAGCACTCTGCACCCCCATCATACTCTTACTGCCTCCAAGGGGAGCAGCACGACTCAGAAACACTGTCAACCCCCCTCTGCAACGGGACACACAACGGGATCCGAAAGGACTTGCATGGCTATCCAAAAAATCACAACACGTTACAACTGAGTGATAGAACAGGTGAGATGATTAGGAAGCAGAGTTTGAATATACTTTCAAAAAACGTTTTGCATGAACTGCTCTAAGTCTCTTACCAAATGCTCACAGCTGTATCCACGGGCCTAACACTTATTTTTTTTTTACAACTGTTCCTGTTTTTCTTGGAATATCATTTATATGAGGTGAAGCCATGAGAAACTAGCTGCAATATAGGAAGGCAAATTCCTTTGAATGTGATTGTTGATGGATTGGCTCCTCGCAGCATTTGACAGTGTATCATAGTTTTACGCCCAGAGCCCCTCAGGAGATCTCTCTGCAAAGACGCACTGAGTTTCCTTTGCTTCCAAAGTGCACGCCTGGGCCTGTCCTGGGATTCATCTCCTTTAGTGAGGACTAATACCAGTGGCCTCCAAATACCGATTCTCACCTCTACATGTCAACGCAGCCCTATATATACATTCCATTGCCTCTCTATTCTAAAGCCGAATGCATATTTGTCTGCGCACATGTCACATCACTGACTTTGTTTCTTCTCCCCCTCTCCTCTTTGTCCCTCAGTGGTGGCGTGCTCTCCATCACAGGAGGACTCCTTCCACAAGCCGGTAAAGCTGGCTGCAGTGACGTGCCATGGCCACGTGGACAGTGACTGTGATCCTGAGATCAGGCAGACTCTGCTGTCCAATGGACATACCCTCCGAGCCTCTCAAAATGAGAGCGCCCCCCTAAGGAGAGCCAGCGACTAGCAGGCACTCCATCGAGCCCCAAACTTGGACTTTAAAAAAAAAAAAAAATTTGCACTGGGAAATAAACTGCTACCTCATATCGAGGCTATTGATCCTAAACCTCCTGGGTTTGAACTGAAATGGAGAACCAGGAGAAAGAAAGGAGGGGGAGGGGCATCCGGAGTGTGAAGGCGGAGCTTGTGTGGGTGGCGTCCCATCTGAGCGTATCAGCTGTACATAGTTAAAAACCTTCATGTGGGAGGTGACCAATAAGAATTCTAGCTCCAGAAAATGTGACTTGCATTTGAAGCATGTAAATGTAGGGAATCTTGTACAGTGTATGTATGTGCAGGGGAAAAAGAGAAATATACCTTTGGACATTTGACTGTACATAAGAGTTTTCTTATATTATATATTATATAACTTTTACAAAAGAGTATTTGAATTTATGTGCATGAAAAAGAAAGGAGTGATGGTATTTTTATTTCTATCGAAAAAAACAGCCTTTTTCAGCTTCAACCAACCGTCAGCTGCGGTGCCTTATTGCATGATCAAAGAAAACTCAACTTGTAATAGCATATATCAAGAGACTTTACATGAGAGATTCTGGTACACTCTTTATAGCAACACTTTATTGCACTTGAAAGTTTTGTGACAAACGCTGCCAAACATGGCCTTACAGAAACACAGTTCACACTCAATGTTTTTGAATGAAGGACGAGCTTTTATGTGAAATATTTTGGTACGTCTGATGGTACAGGCCGGGATGTTTGAGGACGACACTTTTATTTTCAGTTCATACAAAAGCCGATCATGCAGGATGCTCCTCTGTGTGAGGAGACATTCCTCTCCCACAGTAAATCCAACAGTACATGACCTTTAAGGCTCTTCTACCTGTTTTACAATACTGCAAGGTACTTTGAAGCTGCTCTGATCTTGCTGGGAGAAAATATTCTTCTCTGATTGATCTTTTTATTTGTCCAAGATAGTGACTTGGCAAAATTTGCAACCACATGTGTGCTAACGTAGACTACGTTGCATTCGTAATGACATCTACAGCATGTGAGCCCAAGGACTGATGTTTAATTGGCCAAATTCAAAATGAGATCATTCTTATGCTATTCAATTAAGACAGATGGAGAATCAGGGAAGTGATTGTTACTGCTGTAATGTGCCTATACATCCACCATTGTGCATTCACAGGCAAATGGCCAGTATTTCTGCCTCTGTTGCGTTAATCGATGCGTTTTCATCATCACTACAGTTGAACACAGTTTCAGGTAACCAAAGGTGCGGCCGCATGCTGTGAATAGTTTGGAAGCTTGTGAAATGCGCTCTAACCAAACCTGGAGGAGTAACGCAGTCAGGGCCTGAACACGCTGGCTCACAAATCAAAGTTGTTGTATTGTGTAGTAGTGTATGTGTGCTCTGTTACCTGTGGCCTTATCAAGGTAAAGTGGAGGACACGCTCCTCTAGTTACACCTGATACCACCTTTAGGAGGTGATTTTTTTTTTTTTTTTTTACCAGCAAGACCGATCAGAGATCCCTGTGGGACAAACGATCCTAGTGTAGCAGGTAAAAGGGACAAGAGGAAGTGAGGTTGCAGCTGAGTAATTTATTGAACCATTGTACCAATGTCAAGGCTGAAACAGTGAAGTGTCTAACATGGCATTGAAGTGTCGAATAAAATCCCATTTTGCTATTAATGCAAGTGTTTCTTATCATGTTTTATTGCCCACATAAACACCATGAAGGGAGATGCTTCAGTGACAACAGATTCTGAGCAGCTGACTTAGCATTTAGCGCTCCTCACACGTCACAGCCGTTATGGAGAAGTCATCAATTCAAATGGAGCATGCACAAAGACATGAAACCCCAGAGACCTTGATCTTCAAAGCAGTGATAGTTTGTGCATGGAATACAAACACACACACACACACACAGAGCTAAAACCTTCCCAACAGGAATGTGTCCCGGCTCCCTGAAGCTCCAAAGACAGCAGGCATATTTTTTCCTTCTGCGGGCTGTTTAAAATATTTGCTATTGAGTCAGGGCGGACTGAGGGTCAGTAGCTGGCCAGAATGTGCATTCCAGATGGATATGTGTCACTGGATGATTGACATGCTCCTGGCTGTGGCCTCCACCAATCACACGCTGACCATTGTCGTACAACAGCCTAGTGATAAGCAGCATGACAAACACTCCCACCTGTGAGGCCATCTGTCTCCCTCTGCAACCGACAGCATTTAACAAGTCCCTAGTTTTACCTCAGTACTGACTGCAAGGACCCTGAGCTTATTCACTGAATAAAAGGAAGGAAAACACTTATTAAGTCAACTGTTGTTGCATTTATCATTTAAATAATCTTCCTATAATCAGACAAAGAGGAATGATTTGTTAGTCGTTTAACTATGGACTGGTTCAACATGCCAATAATGTAGGTATCTTTTAGGGCACGTCTTTTCTTTAACATGTAAACCATTAAATACATTCCTGGTGAATCCAATAATCCAGTTTTATATGCTACAATTCATTCCAACCTGTGTTGCAGCTCAGACATTTAGAGAAATTAACAGATTTTCACAGAGTCATATCATTTCCTGTGTAAGGCCAGATGCAACGCCATCTGTATATCATGTTGTATCATCCTAATAACTGATGTTTAAATGGATCGATTTGGACAAACTCCCAACACAAACATATTCCTCCCAAGTTAATTCCCCACATGCAGTCTACAGCTGATATCCCGGAAACTTGGCAAGTGAAATGAAAACCATCTGCGAGGCTCCATACCACTCAGAGTGGGAAAATAAGATGTTCCAAATCCTTGAGTTTGTTCACTGCATTTATAAAATAGACGTGACTAACCCTGTTAAAAAAACAATCTGAAATAGACTTACACAAAGTAACTAGGTCCTGTAAGTGGATTCAATGTGTACTACTCATTCTACTTACATGTGCTGTGACACACTCAAATCTTAGGCAAGTAATATATTTGATTTAAATCTAAAATATTCTCTCAGAGAAGCCCTGATTATCACATCTCTTATCATACTATTCTTACAATATGGTTCTCTATACTCATGACTTTGTCATCTTATTAAACCTTATTTTAAGTATCTTTGTTTGATGGAGCAGTGATTTGTTTTTCCCTCAGACTGTGGCTAACTATAAAACCACTTCCTCGATTCCTGAAATCAACAAAACATTGTCAACTTCAGTATTTTTCTAAATAATCAACGCCCCAATTAAGCAAACACGACTATTAATGACTACAAGGTAGCCTTTTCAAGTCACTGAATACATTTCTTGACAATAAACAAATGATCAATTCTGTTTTTAGTCCGAGCCAACACAACAGCTCCTGTTTAAACGAAAGCCTCATTAATTGCATAAAGTGTTCATTGTTGCACATTCTCAGTATAAAATGAAATGTCCTGCAGGTGGATGAGCTCAGATGTGCTTCAGCAGGAATGTAACAATGCTGAGATATTACCCAGCCTCTCCCCCATGGCTCTTTATTGCAGGTGGCCTGGCTTAGCGGAGGGAAAAATTATGGACGGAGCACTAAAGAGATCATGAAACACCCCTGTGGGGACATTAAAGGAACCACAGCAATCATGAAATCTCAGTCAAAGCAATAAAAGAGACAGTGTTTAATAGCTTAACCAATTAAAAAATACACACACATTAAACTGTAAAGATGGAAAGATAGTCCTTGTGAGTCTCTGGTGATTGGGAGTGGCTTCACTTCTCCACACTGATGCTGCTGTTACAGAAGCTCCAGATCAGGATGTCAAACTCAATCAGCAGGTCACTGATGAGCAGGAATGAAGCACCCTGGGTAACCTAAGGAGAACTCTTACTCATAGGATCAGGTGGTTGTTGCCTCTTCGGGGGCCTTGCAGCACTGAGGTGCAAGTTGAAGCCCCCCCCCCCCCCCCCCCCAGGGGACGAGGCCGAGGGTGCCACTTCGAGGGGGGGCATTTCCCCCTGCCGTCCTTCAGGTCAAAACTCAGCACAGTCACAGAGAGCTAAAGCAGAGTGGTGCGGACCTTCTCATACGCTCCCAGGAAGATGAAACCACCCACACTGATGAAGGTCACCCTCGGGATGCTGCCCGCAAACAGACTGCAGAAGAAAAGAGAGAGCACACATTCTTTACATTTTGTATCATACAGGAACACAAAGTGGTGTTCAGAATCTGCACGCCATCCATTTATTGTTGTGTTTTTGTTTTTCCAGATGTGGTCAATGACAAAGACAAATGGGGATATCTTGAACTAAACCATGCTCACGTGGTTATTGTCTTGTTTGACTGCGGTATGATAGAATCTCAGTTTGATAGGATCATTAAAATATTAAATGTTAAATGGACTGAAGCTTGTTGGACGCTTTTCAAGTCTTCTGACAACTCACAAGTGATTTACACCAGATGTCCACTTCACCAATTCACACCACGTTCACACACTGGTGACAGAGGCTGCTATGTAAAGTGTTCATCAGTATGAAATAATCCCATTCTATATGCTTTACATGAGAAAGCAATAGCGGGAACCTTCGGTGATTAAAAATGAAGCCAATGAAGAAGCGCAGAAATGTACAGTTCCTCACGTGTCCACTTGATGCTGGCTCCAGAAAGACCCAGAAGACACATACACACCCCATAGTCAAATGTCCATTTTGACAGCAGAAATAAACTAAAATTAGCAGACAATTTACTGCATGTTTATCACAAACCTCTCACGGATCTGTGCCCAGGAAGTCTGAGCTCATTTTTCATTAGAGGCAGGGATGATGCCTCAAAGTTTGGCCCTGGTCTGAGATGGAAACCACACAGGATTTTTCCATTACATTTTTAGTTAATGCAGAAATAGATACGAATTTGAGATGGCTGGCTCTATTAAGATGATATGAAACACATGGTCTGAAGCAAATGGCACAAAGTGATATCGGGGGCGTGTGCCACCACATTTTTCTTGTTGAGTGGCGCAAAATCTGCGCGCTAAGCGAGGCCAGGCACAGCGTTGTCACCTCTCATTCCCTTTAAGAAGCAAGGTGCACCTTTATCTACACGGGATCTCAGTCCTTATGTTATTTCTCTCCTTACATAGTGCTCCTGAACAAGCAGAACATACACTGTATAAAATAAGTTAATGCTCAGATTAAAATGAAATACCCTGAAGCATTCCCTTGTGACCTTATTCACAATAATTAACCTTATGAATTATTCAAATCTACAGACACGTCAACAGGATCTTATATGTATGCTAATCATCAAATAAAGGTAGTCTGTAAACAATTATTTGCTTTTCTGCTGCTGGAATCCAAGGCATGATAAGTCCATAATGGATATTGGACAGTCTGCATTCACATCTGTGGGCTTGATTGTTGGTGTGCATTGTCTGTTTAGTCATGGAATGATACCAATGACACTGGCGCCAAAAAATGTTTAAGGGGGCCCCATCTGACCGCATCTACTCCTGTTACCCTGCAGAGCGCTGGTCAGAGGGCCCCTGACGTAACTTTTGCCCAGGGCCCCTACAAACCCTAGAATCTCCACTGTATTACAGGGCCCTACAGTATATGCTTTGTTTAACAAAATCACAGATGAACATTACTGCCATGATCCCGGCTGTTTTTATTGCTGCAGTTGCTGAGTTATATATTTTGCTTACAATGTTTGGAATGTAATTGGTTTTGCACATGCAAACTCCTTAACTCAGATATTTATTTTCTGAGGAGCGCCTCTTCACAAAAGAATCAACTGATCAGGATCTGAATCAGATATCCCTCGACTGATCTGACATTATCTGTGAGTGAGTTACGGCTCCTTCGTGTTAGCAGAGCCTTGTGGTGTTTTTTTGTTGTTGTTTGGTGCATAGAAGCAGGTCAGACATAAGGCCTTGTTGGTGGAACCACCTTGCAGAAAGCCAGGGGCCCATGTTCCAGCATCTGAGGCCCAACATGGAGCTGTTGACGTTGCGGGGGTCAGAGGATGTGATGAGCCATGGAACAACTCCCCTCTTCTCTCTACCGTCCCCACTACACACAGCTGTTTTTGGGATTAGGCTTCAATTCCCCACCCTAGGGCCTCCCTGGAGCTCCAAACCCCCCCCCCACCCCAACCCTCTTCTTTTTTTCTCTCTATGCTTGACTGATGGCCGGATGACATCCACACATGTCCCTCTGCTGTCCATCCATCCATTTCTCTATCTCAGTGGTTTCTCTATCTCTCTGTCCATGATGGCCCCCTCAGCTGGCTCACTTATTCGGGGATTTCTCCACTGTCTCTTTTCCTTGCTGCGTCATCCACCTCTTAGACATGTGCTCACTTTTCTCATCTTTTTACATGTCTCTCTCTCTCTCCTATTTCTTCCTGCCTGTCTCTCCCTTGCCGTGAATTTGCCTACCAACACCTTCTGTCTGCCAAGCCGCCCCCACACTCACATGGTCTGGACCCAGCCGAGCCAGATGTTAACGGATGAAGAGCATTGTGTGTTTGTGGATGCGTGCCTGTGTGAGGAGAAGCGTCTGCTCACACAAAATGTCTGTCTGTATTCATCATCTGCGGGGGTGTGTGTGTGTGTGTGTGTGTGTGTGTGTGTGTGTGTGTGTGTGTGTGTGTGTGTGTGTGTGTGTGTGTGTGTGTGTGTGTGTGTACTCCTGTTTCTGTCCTGTTTTGTAGAGAAAACTTTTGAAATATAACAATTGCTTTACCATTTTTGTCAGATGAAGAGAAGCCTCATGAACAGAAGGCATCAATGGCTGTTTTATTAGTTTATACTTAGTTTAGAGTAAGTTGTGATAGTGGGTTAAAAGATAGCATTTAGTAAGCTGGGAACCTCTTAAACAGCTGAGCTGCATTATGGGAAATGTAGTAGCCCTGGTCTCTGGGATATGACTCACCCTATAGGGACTAAAAGTGAACAACAATATTCCTTCTTACTTTAGTTTTTTTCTTGAAAAACATTATTTATGAATTATGTACGTCACACATGATAGTTCATTCATACTGGGATTGACATTTTAAAATGATTGGATGATATCTTTTAATGACACATTTTGGCATATTGGATTGATTTGAGAAAAAAAAGAAAACTCAACTCCCAATGAGCAACATCCAAAGGATCTTCCTGAGGCAAACTGGGCAGGAGACGAGCAGTCAGTTTGGCAATGACTGTGTTGCTGATTGCCAGACTTTAGAAAAGACTGCTCGTCTCCTGCCACATTTGCCTGAAAGAGATCCTTTGGATCAAAACGTTGCCCTTAATAAAGTTGCTCATTGGGAGCTGAACAGTGTGCGGACCTTTCTCTCTTTTCTGCAGTTCATATTTTTTTTTTCGTCCTGCACCTGAATGTATTTTGCTTGGATGTGTGCACACTAGTACTTTTTCAGCTTTCATGGAGTAAGCCGATGAGATCATAGTTGTAATCTTTGAAAAGTCACGGCATCATCACATTGTGAAATCAAGGTAGGGGTTTAGATTGCGCCAAAAAAAGCAAGTAACCTAACCTTGAGGGTAGGAAACTTCTGTTTTCAAGGTCAAGAACTTTCACCCTAAACAGCTAGGCCCAATCTCAATACATGAGCTACACACCCTGACCAGCTTTATCCAGTCTCTCACTGCATCTAATGACCACATCCAAGGTGCGTCAGCTTTCTGTGGCTTCAATCCAACAGATACCTGCATGACAGTGAAGCTAAGGATCCGTTGAAGATGAAACTTCTCAACTAAGCCACAAATCTGCTTTTCGCTGTGTCGTGAAAGCCAATCAGCATTCACATTCTCTGACTACATGAGAAGCAATCAGAAATGATGATCGATCAGACCTCCATTTAACACAAAAGCATTTTAAAAGTTGTTTTCTTCTCCCCTTGATGACAGACCTGACAAATCTTTACTGCTGACTTTTTACCAATCTATCATCATGATGCTTTTATTTTTGTTTGATTCCTGTTAATTAGGGGGGTAAATCAGTTTCTTTTTCAGGCTCATACCCCTGAAGTGATCCAGAGGGAAGGAACTGTGTAACTTATATTCTACTGCTGACCTGAGACTCAACAGATGAACGGACCCTACTCTACTGAGGGATATTCTGGACCAAAGAAAACTGCATTTACTTTGCAGACATAAATGGCGGATGGTACAAAAAGTTAGAAAGGAACCCTTACTGCTCGCTTCACCCGAACTACTGTGGACAACACATCCGTTCCAGGGGGCACATATCATCTATCAAATGACTATAGATGATTCCTGATGAGAATGTGTTTGTTCAAAAATGAACCTGGTGTGAGTCAGCATACGATGATAGAGAGCTGCACTGAGCTTACTGCTGATCAACTCTAATGACAGAAAGAGAGAAACAAAGACGTATATACTGAGCAGCTGGACGTCTAAACAACAAGACAGTGGACAAACAGTCCAAGCATTTCTCCCTTTTTGGATTCATGCTGTCAGACTGATAATCAGTAGTGTAAGGAATGATCTAATCTTAAACTCAGTGCTCTTGTTTTGTCTCAGCTCCTGACTGCAGTTATATTTTCTGTCTGGGATCAGGCCCACCTGTGGACTGTGAGACGTCAGAGCCAGAGCTCAAACATTCCCCTCTGCTCCCCAAGGTGCTTCGACTCACTCTGACATCACAGCCTCGCCGACCACTGAGAGCAGTCATTCCTCTATAGTCGGCCAATCCACTCTCCGGGGGGGATTGGGACTAAATATAGTTTGAACGCATGGCAGGAGGGAACAGAGGAATAGTGGTGAACTCGGTGAGAATGAAAATGTCTTGGCTGAAGTTGAGACAAAAGCGTCAGTCTTGAAGAAGAGAAGGGTGGAAACCTTCAGATGTTCGTGGGATCATATTTCTGGCGCTGATGAAGGAGCAGGAACAATGTGAGGCTGTGTTGAAAGTTGGTTTTGCAACTTTTTCACAGGATAAACTAAACAGAGGGTTTAAACCTTAAACTTTACAGAAGCAGATATGGTTAAGTCTAAGTCTATGGTTAAGTTATGATTCTTTTAATAAGAGATGGGTGTACACACATTTCTGTAAAGTAAAACTAAATGATTAAAAAAAAATTATGTTAAAACATTTGCCATAAAAACATAAAACCCAAATGTGTGCCACACACAGTGAACCTCATATTCAATATTCTCTTGTTCAAAGAACATTTATATTTTTTTAAACGACAGTGCACAAACTAATTTATTTTTCTCAAATTAAATCATTTTAAAAATCCTTACCCTGCCTTTTTTTTTTTTTTTTTTTTTACAACTATGATCATTCAGGCTGCGATTTACAAAAAGGTGAGAGATATTGGTGTGTACTTAGAAACAGAATAACTCTGTTTGGTTTTGGGGGGGGGGGGATTTCTAAAACTAAGAACAATATACAACATCTGAAGTCTTGTCAAAGTGTGCAATAGCAGATCCATGTAACAGATGTGTAGTATTCATTTTCGTTTTGTATGAAACGGTTGCCTTATATGGTGGTGTGTTGCAGAATTAAACAACATAAGGTGCCATGTTTTTTAAAGTCTAAATTCATCCATTTTTTTCAAGTCCATGAAGATATTTATGAGCGTTAAACTATTGTTTAATGAAATGGTTTGTCTGAGGTTTCTACTTGCACCAATTAGAATGAAACGTTTTTATTTCCTTGGGCAGATTTACTGATTTTTTTTTTTTTTTTTTTTAAATGACTTAGTAGAAAACTGCATATAAGCAGCAGGTTAGTGTCTTTTTCATCCCTGTGACTCACTAAGATCAACTAAAGTGCGGTTAAGGATTTGAATAAATGGCTTAAACTGCTGGACTTTATTTCTTCAGTTTACAACAAAAACCCTTGATTTAATCAAAGCACATTTCAGGTTAACCACAAACTTCCAGTTTTGTTGTGTGTATGTGGCACCAACATGTCCGTTGTTTACTTTTCTTCCACTTTGCTTTTAATAAGGCTCAGAGTAGACACAGCCTGGGGGACATGTTGCTTGTTAGTCTTTGTTTTGACACGATTCCTGCTGCAGTTTGGTTGTTTTGTAGGTTACTGAGGGAGGCCACTGTGAGCTCCTTTGCTCCCTGCTAACCCGGGGTCTCTGGGGCACGGCACACACATGGAAGCACTTTAGAGCTTCACTACACTGCAATTGGGCCTATTACCATAATTACAGCTTTAAAGCCCCAGCAATTTGTATCAGGCATGCACCAGCGCAACCAGCGGGCCTTTGGCCCTGCGGAGCTGCGAGCCCCCCTTTTTACTGTCTACACACTCTGCTTTTGTCTGCGCCGCTCATTCTCTCCTCTCTTTCTTCTCATTCTCTGCCTACTCCAGTTTCACAAATATCAGGAGAGAAGAGGGATACCTTCAGGAGTTCACTATGTTGTAGAACCAGTGGTGCATATTATTACAGGGTTTCACAATCTAGGTAGATGTAACACGTGGCTACAGGAGATAGTTGGGGGAGAAGAGCTGTGTGGTGAAGAGGTGGACAGACTGGCTTCAGAGCTCTCCTTTAACACTTGGGCAATATTGCAGCTGGGGCAGTGAGCTTTAGGGCGCACTGACACAAGGCAATCTGTACCGTGTCAAACACGCTTCACCGTTAAAGTCCAGTTCATCAGGGAGCACTCACACGAGTCTAGCTCAAGCACGGTACACTTCCTTGGCACGCTTGAGAGGTGTGTTTCAGCACGGTACAGTTCATGCATGAGCACAAGCACGGGTACACAACATGGACAGCCTTTATTATGGAGAAATCCAGGAGCGCTCTGGCTGAATCTGACTAAAATGACTCAAAATAAGCCACAAAGTCAGTAAAGTAGCTGCCGTGTTCTCTGTGTTGTTCTCGATGGTATTGACACGGACTCAGGCACACATCCATTTCGTTTTTCTTTTTTTTGCCTGTCTTGTTAACGAGCGCACTTCATAATTACGTAAAGCCATGCACGTGTTCTATTAAGATGTTATGAACAAGAGGTAACCGTGCTCAGGCTCGGTTAGTCCTGGAGCAGTGTGAGTGCAGACCAGTAGGGGGAATGGGGGGAGGGGGGGGCACAATCATACTTAAGCACGTTACAGGACAACTTTTCCTAGTGTGAGTGCACCCTAAGTCTTTTGCACAGAGGCCCACAGACTATGATCTCATCGGCAATGTTCAGTGGCCTCAGACATGACCTTGATTATATTTGAAGTAGGGAACTCCCCCCCCCCCTTGCTCCATTTAAAATGTGAAATGTTTTTTTTCTCTCTGAGTTGATTTCAGCCCTGCAGCCTCCACAAACAAACAATAACACAGAGTGTGTTTGTGGGACACAGGACGAGGGAAGAGAGATGTCCCGCTGGTGTTTGGCCCAGCCTCAAAGCAAATCTGCTCTGAGCATCAAGTCGAGGTGCATCCTAACTAAATGATGGCAGCTTGTATACAAGCAGGTCTATTATTCAGTGCAAGTGAGGGATTGTTTTAGAGCTGGCGGCCCTCTGCGGCCTCATTAGACCTGGCCTTTAGTCCGTGCACATTATAAAAACATCACAACGCTCAAATATAAACCTTTGCATGGGACCGTGTAATGACTTAATCAATGGTAAGGTATTGGAAGAAGGCAGGAAAAGCTTTTATGCGGCTTAATTTTTCAGCTGCAGCTGTAAATTTGTGTCGCCCAGAGAGAGAAATCTATCATCAAACTTGATTACGCGAGGGAGCAGACCGGGTTAATCAAATCATGTAAAAGAGGAGGGTTTAAATGGGATGGGGTAACACACTATGTGGGACACACACTCACCCTGGAATTCCTCGACTCTTCCACACGTCATAGAGCACCAGCGGGATGTTGCCGCTCGCTGTGGTCGACCCCGCCTACAAAAAGAGAAAGACAAAATAGAGGTGTGATGATGGATGGATCGTCTCCTTCACTTCCTGCTTCCCCAGAAGACACCCTGTTTAGTCTTCCTCAACTGAGCTTCCTTTACCCCCCCTCCCCCCTTTTATGCCCCTGTCTCCCCCTCCATTTCTCCTCATTGACAGCTGTGTCGGCGAAGGTGACACCTCCAACACCCAGCCAGTCATTTGCCCACCCAAAAACACACTCAACAAGTTCTCCTCCACATCTCCTGCCACACCAGTCAGTCTGGAACTTTTATTTACATAATACAGCTTAGCCTGCAGTGAGTTTTTAATCCATCTCTGCGGAGTGGCGGGGCCGTATGAGAGCTGCAGGACGGGGCCAGGCAAGGTTAAGTGAGGAGAGAGAGAGAGAGACCGAGTGAGGAGTAAGGAGAAATAAGAGGGAGTTTATGCAGTAACAATGTGTGTGTATGTGCACCAATCGGTGCTACAGCTCACCGAGCATGTCGGAAACATGCTCAGTGTAAGTTGTAACTCCAAGGGATGAGATAGAGATTCCCGCATTGTATTCACGCGAGGAAGGAAAAACACCCGTATTCCTTACTGTTCTGACACACACACACACACACACACACACACACACACACACACACACACACACACACACACACACACACACACACACACACACACACACACACACACACACACACACACACACACACACACACACACACACACACACACACACACACACACACACACACACACACACACACACAAAGTGAAAAGTGACTTTAATGCAGACCATCTCCATGTTCAAAAAGCCTCAGTGATCTGAATGACAGTGATGAGTGTCAGTAAAGGTGTTCGACTGCTCTAGCCCGACGTGGACTCCTGTGTCTGCCACAGCTGGCTCCATCGAGTGACGTGAACAAGACACTGATGGAAAGAAACATGGCAGCCTGAGGAGAGGAGCAGCGCTGTACAGTAGCAGGAGGAGTGTGGTGTGCAAAGCATGGTGCCAGAGCTGCAGGCAGGAGTCGTGTCCAGGAGGGGTTTTACACCTCCAGCTGTGTCCTGGACATCAGCCTACTGTACAACACGGCTCTTTTCATTCTGCCTGCCGTAGAAAAAGAAACACGCTTCTCATCCGCTGCCGTCCGACGGAAACTAGTGTGGCAGGTTCTAAAAGCCACATTTCCTCCCCTTAGTCCAATCCAAATCTGTCTGTCCGTCTCTCTTTCACCCTTATATTTGTCATGCTGTATGAAAAGCAGGGACTTGTAGTCCTGTGCTGCGGTGGGAGTAAGAACAACTGAACTTCAGTGGTAGATGATGTTTTAAAAATCACATACGATTGAAGAACGTAAAGTTGTGATGACATTTTTAACTTAAAGAACATTTTCACATGTATAAAGTACATTTTTTAGTACATTTCTATTGGAGCTGAGATTAAAAAAAAGTGAATACAAATATTTAGATAATTGATTTATCATGTAAGGCATTGTTCAAAGGAGAAATTCCAAACATTTGCTGCTTTTCTTTGCCGTGAATGTTCCTGAGTTTTTGTTTCACTTTTAGGCGGTTAGTGGGGCGACAGTAGCTCAGTCTGTAGGGACTTTGGTTGGGAACCGGAGGCTTGCCCGTTCAAGTCCCGGCACGGAGCAAGTCCGGAAATTGGCCTGGTAGCTGGAGAGGTGCCAGTCCCCTTCCTGAGCACTGTCGAGGTGCCCTTGAGCAAGGCACCGAACCCCAAAACTGCTCTGAAGCGCTCGCTATGGGCAGCTCCCTCACTCTGACATCTCTCCATGAATGTTTACAGGATCCTGTTTGTGCATGTGTGTGTGTGTTCATTAAACAGATGAATAAAGAATAAATTATAATTATTAGTTCTTCATGGTTTGTCATGTGATATTTGAGGATTTATTTTTGGGTTTGAGGCAATGCTGATGGCCATATTTCAATATTTCTCACATTTTTTGAATGGAGCAGTTAATGAATAACAAAAAGGGAAAATAGTATGAAGCTGCAGGATCCATTTTTTAAACCAGCAGGGTTTCATAATGGTGAAAAGAAAAATGTTATAAGATGACATAGGTGAGAAAAATTTAAAAAATTTGCAAACATTAAGAAGAGAAAATAAATAATTTTAACTAAAGCAAAATAAAACTTCCAATAATATAGAATTGTCTACTTAACAAATAGCTCAACATAATGAAACTGAAAATACT
Organism: Labrus bergylta; assembly: GCF_963930695.1. Classification (NCBI taxonomy): domain Eukaryota; kingdom Metazoa; phylum Chordata; class Actinopteri; order Labriformes; family Labridae; genus Labrus; species Labrus bergylta. The sequence goes on along the minus strand of NC_089199.1, from coordinate 18,004,328 downwards.
TTCAATGTAAAGTATTTGCAGCAGGATTGATTGTAATCCCAGAAACCTCTAGTCCTGCTTCAGAAACACTTTGATTTTTATATATATCTGTGTGTGTGTGTGTGTGTGTGTGTGTGTGTGTGTGTGTGTGTGTGTGTGTGTGTGTGTGTGTGTGTGTGTGTGTGTGTGTGTGTGTGTGTGTGTGTAAAATCCTGGTTTTCAGGTTGTTATCCGGATGTTATCTTCTAAAAAAATATTTTATTTTCATTGGCAGTTTAGTCTCATTCCAGCCCACCTGTGGGGCCTTTATGGAATCACAAATGTTGGCCTTATAAAGTTACAACTGAACATCAGTGAGGCAGCACAGGCCGAGTCCTTTGCTGGTGGTAAATCACAACAGCTGTGTTTCAAATGTTGTGTTTACAGGAAGCTTTTGTTCTGTACCGAGATGTTCCACGTCCAGCCAACCAGTTCTAGCTACAGATCAAGACTGTGTGAGTGTTTTGTTAATAACGGTATCCCATTAGTTATTATAGAAAGGGAGGGAACACTGTGTCTTCTTCAAGGACAGCTAATGTGTGTGTGTGTGTGTGTGTGTGTGTGTGTGTGTGTGTGTGTGTGTGTGTGTGTGTGTGTGTGTGTGTGTGTGTGTGTGTGTGTGTACTAGTGGATAGGGGTAACTCTGAACTCTCTACCCTTTGCACACACATACAGGACATAGTGAGGGAAGCCAGACATACAGTGTGAGCGAGCCAGAAGTGAAAGAGGGGGTGGAGAGAGGGAGGAAGAGGAGGGACACTTTTACACACACAGAGAGAGAGAGAGAGAGAGAGAGAGAGAGAGAGAGAGAGAGAGAGAGAGAGAGAGAGAGAGAGAGAGAGAGAGAGAGAGAGAGAGAGAGGCTGTTTGAAAGAACACACAGAGTTACCGGAGGGACACTGGTCCTCTGGTTCACCTCTCGGTGACAAGCAGCCTTGAGATGGAAATTCAAGTCCTCACCCTAACACTAACCATGCGCACAAACATGTCTCCCTAACACGGCCCACAGTCTTCATCAGATGATTGATGTGTGTGTTATGTATTTCTACTGTCCCGGCGCTACCTCAGCCCACTCCGTCCTGCGTCCTCAAACTGCTGAAGTTTGCTCAGGCGGCAGGCCCGCTCAGCTCTCCGCCTGCGAGGCATCATCTGACAGCAGTGTTTAAAAGTCGCTGCCAGAGGTGCAATGTGTGTGTGTTTGTGTGTGTGTGTTCTAGTTCAAGTGTGTATACCTTTGCAAGCATGATCCTGGTCTTCGCCACGTCAAGAGGAGTGGTAACTAAAGCCGCTACAGCACCTACAAAACACACATGGACACATTTAGCAAAGAGCAAACATCAGAGTCCCACTCTAAGAGCACTTTAGATATTGAAAAAAGAAGTCATAAAAAAGTCCATTACTTAACCACACATACACGATCGCAATTAATTCAGAATTAGCAGGGGAACTCTTCTAAGCCCTCCGCTCCATTAAGTTTATACAAAAGATAATATTCCCCATCTGAGACTTTTTAAGTTGCTACACCACACAAGCCAAACACACTTCCATTCCCTTACGTACTACACACACCTTCAACTAAGCTACACACACACATTCACTAATACACTAACACACCTGTACGCACAACCATTAAAAAAAAAAAGCAGAAATTCAGATACATTCAGATGCAAGTATGCTCACTACCTCCCTTAAGTTACACCTGACATCCCTCTTACCTGGAAACTAAAAGGGCGACAGAATGCAGAGGTGTCCCTACTGAGCTGTGTGTGTCAGTCTGCCACACACATACTGTAGCAACTGTTCTGAGTAAACATGTCCATATGGGCCACAGCGCAGCAGAGTGACTTTCCGACTCAGGTGGATGAAATGTCGGTAGGATTAGAAGTTACAGCCTCACTTACTGTCGCCTGTTCGGTAACATTCTTGGACAGCAGTGAAAAAGGATGCGTTGCCCTCATAAATCTTTCTCTTTGAGCGCATAACTGGAGGATCTAAAACTGGCTGGAAGAATCATGTGATGTGATGAAGGTTAGAGCAAAATCAGACACTGATGTAATCCCATCTCAAGCAAGGGGGCAGCTTGTTTTTCTCCGAGGCCGGTTCAACCAGGGTCAAGTAAGTCGTAAGTCAAAGCAGGGTGTGAGTGGAGATATTCAGGATGATTAAACACGCCTGTGTGAGCATTTCCAGTGTCAAGTAGATTATGTATGAGTGAAAGAGGGGAGTGTGAAGCGAGGTGTACGGGGAAGTGAAATTTGAGGATCCCTGTTGGAAAGCAGCTCGGTCACAAAGGGACATGAACATGATTCCTGCCCTGGACTCAGGAGTCCCCGTACTACCACCCAACCCCACAGTTCCTTGCTCCTTCCCCCCCCTCCTCCTCTGTTAGCCTCAGTTTGCCCTTGAATTTCTAAGATTTTGATGTTCAACCTTATTAGAATTTGATCAACATACAGGGCATGTTAGTAAGCCGTCAACCTCTCAGATGATAAATCACTTTATGTTAATATTTTCTAATATTTCCTATATTATTAGGGGTAACATTTTTGGAAGAGAAATAATGTTATTTCTGAAAGCTTGAAACATGTTTTAAATCCCCTTTTTACACAAGACCAAAACTCCTACAACAAGTCCAGAAATGTTCTTGAGCTGCATGTTTGAATGCAAACAAAAGAGTTGTCACTCCCACTTTGTCAGCCCCTCACTTAAAGTTCTGCAAACAGTTTGGGTGAGTTTATGTGTAAACACGGTAGTTTGGGCGGGCGAGAGGGCAGGTTGATGACGTTCACATCCTGCGACCACTTGGCGGCCGGTTTGGATGTAACACTACACTCTTCAATTTAAACTAAATCTGTCCAATTACATCAATGCATTGATATAAAGTAAATAAGTGTCATCACTCAGTTGCTTCCTCCGCAGCATCATTTTCCCATCACAGATAGCCTCCAAACACTCCCCCTTCTGTCTCCCACTGTGAGGGAGCTGTGAGGGATATGTCTGAAGGAGCAACTGAGGATGATGTTAGGGGCAGGCAGCTCTGAAATTAAATCATGGCTATAAACGGGTTAAGAGTCTTCTCAATCTTTTATTTACTCCACTCTGCTCCATATCTATTCCAAGTCTTTTATTTAGAATTTTTCTCTAAAGGTCTCATTCTGCCTCCCACTCATCTACACCTCCCGCCCCCTCTTCCTATTTTTCCAATTCCATTTCCTTCGTTCCTCTCCTCTCTCTCCCCCCCCCCTGCATTGACTGAGTCCAGGTAGGGTGGCGCAGGACCACGTCTCAGCTCCTCAGGGTGCTGTTTTCTCATCCCCTCTCCTCTCCTTCACCTCCGTCTCCATTTTTCCATCTCTCCATTGTCCCAGGAGCAGCAAGCTGAAGCTCCCTGTGCTGTCTGGCACATTGTAGCGCCGTAAGAGTTATGGACTGAGAGCTATGACCGTCCAACACAGACCAGTGTGTGCGGATCTGTTCTTCTGAAATATGTATTTTCATTGTGGTTCTGCTTTTTCAACGTGTGAAAGGTGAGAACTGAGGGGAAAGATTGATGATGTGACAGATTTTTTATCCAGACCTACAACAGTAAAGGTACGTACTATGTATCTTTGTAACTCTGGATATTTCTGATGATGAATAGAAATCATTGATGTGCCTCTGTTACCTGCCAATTCCTCTCTATAAACTTAAAAAAAGCCTTGTCCTTGAAGCTGCATGCTGTGTGTTGCTGCATCGCCCTCTGTCAGACGTGCAGCTCTACACAGCAACATCACAGACACACGTCAAACTCACAGGTTGGGAAATACAAAACTGTCTAAAAATGCACAACTAACGACCCCAAGTTCAGTCAAGTTGGGACATTTTGCACATTTGAAATAAAACCAGCATGTGATGATTTAATCCCCAAATCTAAAAATAGCACACAGTCTATCAATCTATCAAGCCATCACATGTTGAATTGTTTTTGGAAAACGACATGCCTAATTTGAATTTGCTGCCAGAAACACACATCAAAAAGTTGTTTACCACTCTGCTGCATCACTTTTTGTCTTTACTTCATCAATTTGTTTGCATTTTGGAAACTAAGGAGAACAATTTCTCTAATTTTCAAAGTAGATTAATCATTTCCAGGTTGTTTTTTTATCATAAAACTATATCCTTGATACCGTTTACACCTTTGTCCCAACATCCTTTGAACATAAAAAACTATGATCACAGACAACAGACTCAGACTCTGGCCTTTTTTCATGTATTTACTGCTTCTATTTAATAGTTTCATTTAATTTCCTCCAGTTACTGTCTGTCCTTTTCCTCTATTTGTCTTCTTATTATTCCACTCCCCTTCCCCTCTCTGGCTCCTTTCCGGCCCTTATTCTCTCCCCTTCCCTCTTGAACCACTTCAGGCCCCAGTGCTCAGGAGGTCGCACAGCTGCAGAGGCCCTTGTGAGATCTGGCCCCTCTTATCCCTGCTCTCTCCTCCTTCAGTTGTCTGTTTCTACGTGGACACTCATCCAGGCTTAGACAGAAGTATAAAAGTCCACTATGCTATGACTTTTATTTGCTGAAGCGCTTGAGAGCAGTGATGCTAAGACTTTTTTTTAGACAGGACTGACTGTAAGAAAGCAATGTTGAAGAAAAGGATGGAATTTCCTGTTTCCTCCTTTCATTCCTTCTTCTTCTTCACCTTATCCTCTCTTTCAGCTCTGATCAACTGTGCAACAGGATGTGATTTGTCAGCTGATCTCAACTTAGCGGAAGAGAACAAGAATGTGGCTTTGGGTAAACTTGTTCTGCCCTCCTGGCCATCCATTCACCCATCCACACATCCATCCAGCCATCGATTCTAGCTATCCATCTCTCCCTCTTTTCTTTTTTTTCATCCTCCCCCTCTTTCCCCACTTCTCCATCTCCGCCTCTTTCCCAAAAGCAGCATATAATCCCCTGCACCTGCAAAAGCTCCGCACACTGCAGCCTGCCAAGAGTAGAGCGTGTGACCCTGCCTCCATGACCAGAGAGTCTGAGAAAAAGAGAGAGAAAAGAGGATAGACGAAGATGATGAAAGAGCGGGAACAAAGAGGGGAAGAGGGAGGGAGACAAAGAGAGAGAGAGAGAGAAGACTGTAGTTAGTGCAGATATCAGACACATTGAAAACACATTGTGAACCTTGGTCCGGTCTGGGGTCCAGGCTGGGGTCCAGGCTGGGAACTGGGCTGTCCAGCTATTTTTGTGTTGCCTTTTCTCCCCAGTGATGTCATGTTACTTGTTTCCCAGGAACGGGGACGGGACGAGAGGGAGGCAAGAGGATCGACATGCTGCAGCTTTACACACTTAGTCTAGACACCATCGAGATCAGCACAGATTCAAACATTACAGGCACATATCATTATCAGCAAGGTATTTTCTTAACCTCTATGTATGTACCACAAAAGCACACAAGTTAAATAGTACAGTTATAAATATACACAGGGGGTCTGAAACTCAGATTACATTGGGGCCGTGGGGTTGTTCTGTTAATACGGGGGCCACATGAACACCACACTGGAAAAATACAAAATCATTCAAATGGCAACTTAACACTCTAAAGGTGAACAACTTATCACCCTCTCTTGTCCTATCTAGTAGCACTCAGTTTTAAATGTTTAAAAAATCTAATAAGTTCTGGATGTCTGTATAAATGATTTAACTGATGATTGAAATGTTTTTGTAATCTACTTTATGATTTTGGTTGTTTATTGTAAAAAAAAAAAGTGTGTTGCTGCTTTTTTGAAGTTGCAAAGTTCATTCCATCTTTTTCCTGCTCCAGAAATAAATTTAAAAAAATCAGTAAATGTTGTTACTGTGTCGATGTTCACAAAATATTTATAAATGTAAGACTTCATGTCAAAACTTAATCTGAAATCCTCCTGAATTTAACAAAATAAAAGTCTTTATTTACTGTGAAGACAAAATTGATTCTTGATCTAAATTTGTCAAAAATGGTTAAAGTGGCTGTAGGCATTGGCAACATGAACACTCCAATGTGATGAAAATGGTTTCCACCTTTCCCTCTGCTACCTCGTATCACTCCGCTAAGCCACTCCCATCAAATGAGTGAACCAAACATGAACTGCAACCATCGTAACTTTGTCACTGTAAACGGTCTGTTCCATTCAGCTCATTGTGTTGGACTAAGAGGACCGACACACTAACAGACCATCAATGTACAAACAAAACAAACGTTAGAATGTAGCAACTGGCTTATTGTCTTGGTCACAGAAGCTTGATGATGCAGGTTTGTGCAGAACCTTTCAACCTGATAGGTTGTCTGGTTTAGATCTCATAGGCTATTTTGTCCCTTTAGGCACACCGTGGATAAGCCTCAGCGTCTCCCAGTAGTCACAGTGATGAAAACAACTAGACTGTTGAATCTTTGATCGTCTCATTTGACTTTTAACAAACTCTCAAACAGATCAGTTGACGAGTGAATAGTAAAATCTAACTTATGACATCACTGTCACTTTTTAACTGTCCTCTTTAGCTGTATTCATTTAGCTTTTTATCTATAACAAGTTCTTCTTTCTGTGGTTAACTTAATGTTGTAACCTTCTATCTAAAAGAAGGGCATAATTTTATTTCAAAATAAAAGCATGGTTGATTTCAGACAGCAAGTAAAGAACTCTCAGCTTAAAAAAATGATGTAAATTCAGAATAAAAGCCTAACAATTTGTATTTTTAAATTGAAAATAATATATTTTAAACATGATTAAAAATGCAATTAATCCCAATAACCATTGAAATTCAGTGATTCATCGCAATACATATTTTTTGACAGCCCTATTAATAATATAAAATAGAATTTTCTCTTGTCAGTCTTGAATAATGGTAAAGCCTCTTCTTACATTAGTGTTTATTTGGTACATGATGGTGCATATTTTGTTGACATCATCAAATTTGACTGAATTTGTTGTGTTTTTTTAAAATTGCTTTTTAATGACTTGTGTTTGAATAATAAACTCTACATCTTCACCACAAGGCTTAAAATGTGTCTACAGATCATTAAAGCTTGTGAATATGAAAAACAAGTCTGATGCTTTTATTAAGTACCTCCTCTGTGTGATATCTCTCACTTCACTGAAAGGTTTCCCAAACGCAACCGGCTACTGAGTGAAAGCACCTCATGTTTTTGTTTTAAGAATGAACGCTCTTTTCCCCACTCCCTGTTTTCAGCAACACGATGAGGAGACTGTCTATACAAGGTTATCCTTTGTGTAAAATACACGTGGACAGCTGTACAGCCTCAGGCCCTTCAAGGTATGAATACTTCTCAGAGAGAGAGAAAGAGAGAGAGAGAGAGAGAGAGAGAGAGAGAGAGAGAGAGAGAGAGAGAGAGAGAGAGAGAAATTGAGCAACAGCATGGAGCGATTACTAATATTTGCTTTGTCCACCCCCCCCCCATGTGAGTATAATCTATTGCATGTTATCTCCTTCTCCTCCTACCTCACACACATGTGCACATCATGTTCAAACAATGTGTGCATCCATGACACATGCACACAACAAACAAGTAAACACACAATGAAAGAGAGAAAGGAGGAGACAGCCAGCTCTGGATGTGTCATGCATATTCTGCATATTCCATTAGAGAGCAGATTAAAGATTTTTGTTTTCCACATCAAAGGCCGAGGCTGGGGGATTCCTCTCTGTCTCCTTCATTCTTTGGGTCTCTCCTTCCCTTCCTCTTTGTTTCGTGAATAAATAATAATGGGGCAAACCTGGGAAAACAAACTTTTTGACCTGTGACACCGTGTGTCAGGGTCAGAGTTTGCACCTGGACGACTTCCCACAGGAAGGAGGTGGTCCTTGTCGATGCATCTTGTATGTGTTTGTATTCATGTGTAGAGAGAGAACATCTGTAAGTGCATCACATTGGTTTAAACTGAGTTCCTGAAATGCCTTTTCATGAGAGATTCCTTGAATTTTTTTTTTTTTTGTGTGGCTAATTCTTGGTGTTTAATCATAACCTACAAGTGTTACACCCTCCTGTTTTTCTAATGTTGTTTTTGAGGTCAGAGCAGATGGGATGAACTGAAAAGCTGTATTTCTCGTGTTTATGTTGAGAAAACAACTGAGAAAAACCACAATATGGTGTAATTAATGTGGGACAGAAGTGTGAGAAATACTCACAATGACACTCAAGTCTGGTGCAAAGAAGGCATTTAGAAAATCGGTGCGATGACCATCACTGAAGTTCCTTCAATATCCTTTCATATGCTTGATGAAAACAGTAAAGGCCACTGTCTTGGACTTCCCTCCATCAATTATGTTATAGACATATATATGGATGAGTTGAACTTAATGCAGTCTGAAAAAGTGTGTCTGCTTTCTCCTCTCTCTGACTTCCTCCCTGACAGCTGTGCTGGCTCTGGGTGAAGCAAAAAGCAAAAAGCAATAACGCAGCACATTACCATCCCACAAAAGCAGATGGGAGATCATGCCACACACATGCACTCTCCCAAATTCCTTCACTCTGGCATATTTCAAACTCAATGTGTTTATGAAAGCCTCAGAACATCAGGGTGGTTATACTGATGGAATTTGCAATAAAAGTCTTTATGGCTGCAAGTAGTCACTTTTTTTGTTTCCTTTTATGCATCGACTAGTCAGCTGGTATCTTCTTTTGTAACTGAGGAAATGCCTCGTTACTTAATGATTATGAAAGCCATTACATGGATAGGAGGAGAGGAGAGGAGAGGAGAGGAGAGGAGAGGAGAGGAGAGGCAGTTTAGCTCTCCACCAGCGGACGTGTCCAGATGGCCTTGAGAGAGAGGGCCTTTGACTGAGGGACAAAGAGACACTTGTGAATGACAAAACCTAACACTCAAAAATGCACAGACAAACATACAGTGCATACACACACAGACACACAGACGCACGCGCACACGCACACGCACACGCACACGCACACGCACACGCACACGCACACGCACACGCACACGCACAGCTGTGCAGCGTATTGTTCGTCATAGCTCGGTCGTTAGCGCCTAACATTGATGGAATGTTTGACTGTCCGCCTCTTGCGCCCTTGAGACATGATGTCACTCGGACAAAATGCCGTCTTTTCAAAGAGAAACGGCTTTTTTTTACTGTGTTCAGGGACATTCAATTAGCAAAGGCAAGCTGAGGGACATGAGGGGAGAATTAAATGAGAAAGGAAAGAAAGATAGATAAGCTAAAGCAAGAAAAACACACAGGGCTGGATGTGCTCATCGTCTCATTCGATGGTATTCGTGACAACCCATTAAAGAGAGGTGTTAAGTCCCATTTTGATTTGTCTCAATAATAAAAGAAAACGCAGAGTGTGAGCAAGCAGTGAATATGTCAGAGCAATAACACTATTATAACTCTACACAGATACACCGGTGAGGATCATTTCTGTAAATAAGGGTTATGAAGAAAAGTAGAGAGTGGAAGGGGTCAAATGCATCGATTAACAAAAAAAGAAAGGAAATAAGTCTGTTAGAGGAAGGTTTCTGGAATGATTAAAAACATACCTTTAAATATTCCCAGAGCGGAAACTGCACCAGCGAGAACGGGATCTGAAAAATAAGTAAACAGATCATTAATCATCACAAATATCTCAGCATCTTTTTTTTTTCTTTTGGTTTTTCTGGAGGGTCAAGTTTCATCTCCTTCACTTGTCATCCCCACCACCTTTCTCTGTTTCCTCTCTCTGCCTGACTGCTCCCTTTTTCCCCTTCTCACTGCTGATGATTAATGAATGAGACGAGGCTGTGGTCTGGCAGTCCTGAATGGATGGATGGATGGACGGACGGATGGATGGATGGGTGATTGATTGTCCAAACTTGGAAAGAGGAGTAAAGGGACGGGGGGAGGGCTTTAAAGAGATGGTTGGATCATGAGTGTTGCCACTGGAAAATGGAAATGCTACAGTCGCCTCAGGCAGGAAGTTACAGCGGGAGGAATCAATGGTTGTGCCAAGGCAAGGGGCAGACAACATTCAGATAGACCACACACGCACACGCGCAGACACACACACGCAGACACACACGCGCAGACACACACACATGCATCCTGTCATCTTGCACTGCAGGACAGGAAGGAAGAAAATAAACAAAAACAAAAATGCAAAGAGAAATAAATCAAGTGACGCTGTGTGGTATCATCAGTCTTTGATCACAGAAGACCATCATTCATTCATGAGCGTGTTCTATCAGACTACATTCATCACGTTGGGAGAAAAAAAAGGGACACATGGAACTGTGAGTACAACGGATAATAACTGAACCGATCTCAAACGAAGATTCACTTGAAAGGTTTTTGCAGAAGACGCTCTCACAGGGCTCGACATAAAACTCACTAATATAGTATTTGGTTTTAATAACTGGCATCTTTTAGAAATATATAAAGGTCCACAAATCCACCTTGGCACGGCAAATGTAGTTTCTGTAATGAACTGGAAAAAGTCATGATTCCAAAAGGTAAAAGTAATCGTGTCAAATAAGAAACACGTCATCGCATCACTAAGGAAAGTGAGAGGAGGATGTCAGGAAGTAGTCACCACCTAACAGTCAACATAATAAGAGTTATGAGTTCAATATTTCTATACCTGTAAAACCATCTACATCACTCATCCCTGTTTTCAAAAGCTTTACCACACACCATTCTTCGTACATATACAGACAGAGATCAACATGTGCCTTGAATAAACTTCAGCTGACCACAGCTGTAGTGCACTTGTGTACTGTTGCCTGTCAAGCTTTCCCTTGTAACACCACGGTGACATAATTCTGTTTACTGATGATTGCCTTAGACTCCTTTTACGCTATGAACGAAATATTTGGCAAGGGGGGTTTCAGCATAAATCTCCCAAAACCCGAAAAAAGTTGTTCCAAACGGCTCTGAACAGCCGAGCTTCTAGACTTCAGTCAAGTTACATTTATTCATAAAGCACATTTAAAAACAGCAGCAGCAGAACAAAGTGCTGTACAAAGCATTCAAGAAAAAAAATACAAGCGCTTACAATATTAATAAGAATAAAGAAATAACTAAAAAAGCAATAAAGAAAACCTGATATGAGTGGCCTATTCAGGACCGGAGGACTCAAATGCTAACATGTAGACATATGATTTGAGGCGGGACTTTTAAAGAGTCAACAGAGGGGGCCGACGTAATGTAGGAGGGAAGACTCTCCCACTTGGTAATGCCCTGACACAGCAAGCAGGCGGCAAAGAACTAGTGGCCACCAAGGCCAAGCACCACGTATGTTTCGCACATGCCTAAGATCAAAGAACACTCCATGCCAGCAGGCGACACCTATAGGTAGCCTACTAAAGGAGAATAATGTCTGATAAAATGTTGAAAATGGCACTGGCGTTTCAGCCCTTGGTCTTTTAGTGGAAAAAGAAAAGAAGAGGCGAAGACGACAAATGGTTGAAAGCATTACTACAGCGGCATGCTCAAGGAGCTTTCCCGAGCCTGTGTCGAGAGCTGGAGAGAAATGAAACCTCCGAACAGCCAATCAGAGAGGTTCCTCTCAGCGACCGCCAACGCCGATTCAACATGTGGAACCAGTCAAAAAAGAGGTCGACATACCAACGGGTAGCGACGAGCCGCAAAACCACAAAAACTAGGGCGACGATCGCTCACCGACGGTCCAACTGTGACCGACGGCCCGACATTCTCCTTGGTCTGTCAGGGCCTTTAGGGGCTTTGACTGCAAAGGCCCCATCACCTTTGAGTTTGAGCCGTAAGCGGGGGGACAGCCAGGAGGCCCATGTCTGACAATCTAAGGGGGCAATGTCAGGCTAAGGAGGTCGGTTATTTACAGGAGAGCCATTCAGGCCTTAAAATACAAACAGTGCAACCTTATAATAGATCCTGAAGCGTATTGAGAGCCAGTGAAGGGATGCTAGAACAGGACTGATATTAAACACATGTTTTTATAACCTCTAACTACACATTATGGTTAGAGGTTGTATTATAATGTTTTTTTTATTATGTATTTAGTAAACAACATTCTCTTAAGCTTTAAAATCAATGATAGAGGCTAACCATGTTGTTTCTGTTAACATCTTACAGTAAGAGCAGGAAAATCCACAGTCTCCAAATGCTGCATACAGAAACACACATTTTTCCCTTTTTGCTGGTTCAACCCAATCTCACATTTTTTACTGTTTCTTTATAAAGTGAGTCTGATACACGGAGCTGACAGAAATGTTCCACTGAAAACTCTCTGTCCATCTGTTCAACTCAGGCAGACAGATGAAAATTCTCTCAGTCCTGCAGGGAGATGATCTGAAAACCTTATTGGACGTAGCTCTGGTATCCAGCCCCCTGAACGTGAAGTGAGAGAGAGAGTACACCACTGTTTTCCAACTGTAGAGAGATGAGAGAGCGTTCAAAAGGAATTACAGTGCACCTGTCTTTTATTAGCACTCTGATGAGTTCTGCTCTTTTCCAGACCGCGAGGAGAGAGACAGAGAGAGTGGAAGGGGGGGGGGGGTGCTCATATTAAAGCTCTTTACACATAACGTTTACCATATTATGGATATTTATTCTTTTAAAACCAAATAGACAAATCTTCCAAAGTTGTCCCTTCAAACTACAGCGATGACTGCAGAGAGCGAAAAAAAAAAGACAGGCACACTGTTCTTTGGAAAGACTGATCCAGCGATGATTTATGACTTGGTCTGACACCCCTTTAACGCTGTGCGTGCCACATGTGTGTGTGTGTGTGTGTGTGTGTGTGTGTGTGTGAGAGAGTGAGTGTGTTGCCTGGCAGAGATGGAGCGTCTGAAAAAAAACACATGCGATCTGGTAAAGATTGATAAGCCATTTGTAGTTAAAGCAGGGCGGAGGGCACATACGCACACACACTCAAGGCATGTGTGAACCTGAGAAAATTTGGCCTAACCAATGCGTGTGTTTGTTTATCCGAGTTATGAAATCAAACAGAACAGGGTGGAGGAGTCGCTGCAGTGTTATTTTCTTGGTTGATCTGAAATGATTTCTTCTCATCTCAACTCATATCAACACAGCTGATGTTTGTGCAGTGATGGAGGAGATGACGGATGTAGTACGTCTCTCAGCAGGATGAGAACTAAGAGAGGGAGAAAGACAAGTGGTAAAAGGAAGGGGGCTGGACAGGTGATCCGTCTCTCTCACACTGTGAACATCCCAATCTAAAAGTTACCTTAAGTCTGCTCACTTTCTAACCACCCAGTCGATAGGTTGCGTGTGATGTGTTACCTGCTGTGGAATGAAAACCACCACGACTGAAAGACTTTACTTCACTGCTCTGACTCGCACAAAAAAAAAATAACACAAGCAAGATTTCTCCAAACATCCCCGGGCCTTTTTGGCTTGAGGTATTGTTTTTGAGGTGCAGTAACCTAGGAGATGGACTGGTGCATCAGCATTGCACCTGATAGACTGAAAGTTGTTCATATTTTTTCTGTCCCTGGAATTTCGGGTGAAGAAAGAAAGCCAGAGATGAGTTGCTAAAAGAGGTTGACTTTAGCAGCAATTGGTCAAACCAATTTTTGTCTCTTTTATGGTGTGATAAAGAGTTACAAGAAAGTGAAATGTGCTAAAAATAATTGAAAGTCAAACTACACAGAGCACACCAGTTACGTAGATGAACTCTAAAAATAAACTTTTTCCATGACGTCACTCTTATTGTCTGATGCTCTGATGAATGATCAGACGTCGTGGGAGGTGAGATGGTACATCTCTGTCGGACTCTTCATGGCAAACAGAAAACATCAGAATAATACCAGAGATTACAAAGGAGTGTTTTTAATGAAATATGTCTGACTGATATTTATCAATCCAATGCGATCAATTAAGGTAAAAACACAAGTGCAGATACAGTGAAAAGATAAATCACGGATATCTTTCTGTGATCTTTATAGATGGATAAACAAACCCATTTATTGAGTAAGTCCCTCAAATGCTGTTATCAAACACTTGTAGAACTCAAATGTAAATATGAAATAGGTCAGTTTCTTGCGAGGGAAATCTCAGATGTGTGTTTGAAGAAGGGTTTTGCGACATGTTTTTCTGCATTTTGACATCTGAATGACGATGAAAATCTGATTGATGGTTCTGCCTTATTTCTAATCAATCATCAGTAATATAATTTAAACGGTATGTATAAAGTACGTCACTTTTTTTAAACTTGGGATTGTGTTGATAAAACCCATATATCTTATTCTTAACAAAAGCATTGAAACACATTTTGAAGTATTTCCGTGTCTGTCAAATGAGTTTTAGATCACAGTATATTTAAGTTGTAATTGAAGGATTAAAGATGTTTTACATTTTCACTTATTATCAATACAAAAAGAACACAATTATACAACTGAAGTACATTTTGGCAGTGACTGAGAGAGTAAGGGGCTCAGTATATTACTAAAGGACCCAGTGAGGGACCACCTGGCTGTAACTGGTTGAAGGTGCTCAAGCTAAAGTCAAAAGGGGACAATTTCTCTGAGCGTTGAGCCAGTGGACAAGGTGCATGGTTCTGATCATCTACAGTTTCAAAGAGGTGCTGAGGGCACATTTAGACCTAAGCTATGTCCCAACAGACTAGTACACAGCCATGCAAACAGGTAGTGCTATGCTAAGCTAGCATAAAGGCAGTCAAGCAGAATTGAATGCTCCACAGTGTCCTTGGTGCTAACTGCTGACTGTTCATCCCCCTGCCTCGTATAATGAGCAAAGCCAAGCTACAGTTTATGTGTTTGTGTGAGGATACACTTTATTATGTAGAGAGAAGTCCATCATCATCTTCAGAGCATAACGTTTACAATCTCTCAGTTAAATCATCCAACTGTTCATTTGCAAGGCAAACGAGAGAAAGCTTGTTTTCTTCCTGTTTGACACTATCATTCACACAGACTAAATATGTGGCTGTTAGTCAAATTATCAGTTAGTTACCCTGAAGCCAGCGCAGTGCAGCAGTAATGTTTATGTCCGTTGAGAGTGAGTGAGGTTTTCCTCCGCCTGCCAAAACTTTACTAGCTCGCTGAGATAACGAGTGCTCTTCATTGACCATGCAGTCTCTCACACACACACACACACACACACACACACACACACACACACACACACACACACACACACACACACACACACACACACACACACACACACACACACACACACACACACACACACACACACACACACACACACACACACACACACACACACACACACACACACACACACACTCACTCACTCTCACTCTCACTCTCACTCTCACTCACTCTTTTTTTTTTTATGAACTGGAAACTTGTGATGGCCATTTTTCACTATTATTTTTTTTGAAGATATAGTCCAAGTCATTTCTCAGCCGTTCTTTGCCCTTAAGCTCCACCCCTGTCATCCACCCCTATTTGAGGTATTTTGCAGTATAGGACATATTCTCAGTGAGCATATACATATTAAGTCCAATCAACCTGTTCCTCTCTGCACAAAAGCTTGTCAAGCCTTAACAATATGTTCACAAATTATCAGGAAATCGGCGTCTGGTTTAAATCCTTGAATTTCCAGACCTCAAATGCATCTGGCTGTCAACACCATATCTTCATCTTCACTGTCTGCCTCTAACTTCCATCATTATTCTTGTTCCGTTAACCATCAATCTACACTTTCCACTCCATTGATCTACACTTCCTCTGAATCGTAACACTACCTTCCTGGACTCTAAGTATTTAGAACACAGTTGTTTACCTATTCATTATTTCATACAGCGATAAATAAATAACATGCCAAGTTATGGCTCTCCATTTTGAACACACTTTTAAAAATTGTGCTCCAGAAGCTTAGCAGCATCTGCTCCCAAAGCCCACAAACATGTGTGTCATCCAGCTGGTCTCCAGGGACAGATTCCACTGCTGGGAAACACATGAGCAGCTCTCACACAGACCTGCTATCCATGCCTCTGCATTTTTTCTATGACTATTTTTGGCGTGCTTAATCATAATTCTGCTGCTATGTGTCTACGTGTGTCTGAAAGCGGCGTTTTGTGTTCACCGGCTGACACATTTAGTCACTGATCAAAGGTGACAGTTCCACTTGCAGTGACTGTCAGGTACTATATTATAGGAATATGGAGATTGCGTCTGCTGTGTCACTCTACTGACAGTGCTCCAGTGTGTGTATGTAGGTGTGTGTGCAGGCGTCCTTGCCAACTGTATTAGTGCTAACTTTATTAGTATTCAGAGAGGCTCCGAGCTGTCACAGGTCCTTAGGCACTCAGCGGAGGGCAGGAAAAACACATGTCAAAATATATTCACATTGAGCCTGATTGCAGGCAAGCCAGTTGGCTGCAATTTTACAAATGACTTTTAATAGGTCATACTGCAGCCTCTGCATACAGATGAGCATTTAAAAGGAGATAGTTAGATTAAGGGAGATGGATATTGACATGGAGAGACAAGCAGACAAATGTACAGATGCCTAAGACCAACAGATGAGGCATTATTCATCTTCTCTAGCTGATTATTTTCCAAAAAGTATCTCATCCATTAAAGTTTGTCTGCTTTAAAATATCTACCTGCTGCTACTGGATGAAACGCTCTCCAACTGCAACTTGACTGGAAACCACATTTCAGATGCTTTCCAACTACATGTTCAAATTAATCTGAGCATGTCTGATATTTAGTATAATATGCCATTTTGATGATATAAAGTCAATTTGTACAATCCAGTTAACATTAAGAGTGCATAAGGGACTTTTACAACAGGCCCAACACATACTGATTGGCAGTCATTTTACCATTGTTCAAACTGTAAATTGCTCATAGACAGAACTTTGGCTCTACATTATGTCAGCAGAAAAATCTCACTGGTAATATGGACCCACCATTAAGTTAAACAGACAAAAGTTGGGTCAGCTGCAGGGCTGCATTTGTGGGAACAAGTTGTTTAGGGCACCTGAGAGAGAGGTCCAGAATTACCGTCCAGTGAGTCCAATTGAAGTAACAGGTTAATGTGTTGACTGGCATTGCAGAAAACGTTGAGTCAGCTTCTTTTTCCAGAGCCTTTTTTTTTTTTTTTTTTTACGTTGGCACCCTGCTATGCCAACAAACTGACTTCATACAAACTAGAGGAGGACCAATGTTTCATGCATGGCTCAAGCCTTAAATTCTACAGCCACTCAAGTGACTGTGATTTTGATTTTATGATGTTCATAGACACACTGGGGCTTTGGGCTAAATGCTAACATCAGAGTGCTATTTTTATCACAGTAACAATGGCATCCAGCTCTTATAGTTTGGGGCCTTACAAAGTGCAACACATTTTTGATTTGATAACATGCTGAACATGTTAATAGTTTTGAAAGTTTCAAAGAAATGGCCAAATTCTAAATTTGACCTTGTAATGGTTTAAGATGAAAGTTTAGAGATTACCAATGTTTTTACAACGCAATGATGCAGAAGAGAGCTGTATTTCCCGACAATACTTTGTTTACACAACTCACTATAAACCACAATCAAAAGGAAACCTGATATTGGCACAAAAAGAAAAACCAGTGGATCCTCATAGTCATAATTCATTCTTGGTATCTGTATCTCATTTCAATCCATACAGTAGTTATTAAGATAATTATATGTGGAAAAGAATGGCAGACAAATAGATTTTTTTTTCAACAAAAAGTGAAGCAAATAGCGGTAAGCTGCCCACAGTTCATTCTTTATGTTACACTGGGTATATTACTTTTCACACAAAGTAGTTTACATGCAGTCTGATGTTCACTTTGCAATCCTGCTGATAGTTTTTTAAATCTTGTTTAAGATGTTGGGTAAACAGAGGAGCCACACTTCTGTACCAGCTTGTGAAGACTCAACCATACTGGAAACAGTTCAGCCAAAAAGTTGCAGTTTATGGTTTTAAGATTTTGTGCACGCATAATGACATATTTAACTGTCATCTCAATTACAAGACAGGCGCCCTCCAAGATTTTATTGCAACAGTATATTATGAAATTCTAGACACAAATAACAGTATTCAGAAAACCACCACTCACACTTTAACTCAGTCAAGGCACTGTGGTGCAATCTAAAACCCAACATCTTAGAGCAGTCATTCTGCTGTGTTCTCCTCACCAGATGTGAAGCAAATGAGTAAAAGTGCAAATGATTCACGAGCCAGAGAGGCCTTTTGGATGCTCACTTCGTTTTGGATACTGAGTGTCCAAGCCAAATCCATTTGGCAAAACCTCCTTAACCCGAGGATTTGGAGTTTTCTCTCAAATTCAATTTATATGCAAAATAAAACAAACAATGGCTCCTTTTTCATGTTTAAAAAGTCAAGTTAAGGAATGATGATTCACTAAAGAGCTAAAGTCAAGCCAATAGAAAAGGTCTTACTGTCCATTTAACCCGATGGTCTTTGATTCTACTCAGAGCCTTTTATAGTCTTTTATAGGATCTTAAATGCATCACAAAGTTCCAGTGTCAGCTTTTTCTTTGCAATTTGATACTCGGTATTCTGTGGTACAGTACTGCTTGTAAACCTGAACATTGTTTACAGAAGTGTGCAACACTAACATGTAGGAGTCAGACAAATAAAAACATGATTTTTCTTTTTCCTATGATAACAAAGTTAGAAGGTGGAATAGCTGGGGAGGGGGGGGGGGGGGGAGGAGAGGAGAGAAGGGGAGAAGAGGCACTTTTGAAAGAAAGCAGATGGGAGTCGGATGGTGAAACGATCAACAGCAGCTTTATTCAAAGTGAGGAATCACATGTGAAGACACAAAGACACACACACACACACACACATACATACATACACACACTCACACAGCAGAGCATAGCCCTGATTCTAAGTCCACATTTATTACCTGCTAATGCAACAGGGCTGCAAGCTAGATTCACTTGCCAAAGTCATACACACACACAAACATTCAGACACACCCACATTCCATCTGCTGTGTGTCAAGAAAGTATGATGAGGATCGGTGTGTGGTGACACACTGATAACAAACAGACAGAGATCAGATTTTAATATGCTGAAAGTTGATGAAGTCATTAATCACAGCAGGGAGGCAGGTGGTGTTGGACACCTCCGAACAGAACTGTGCCAAGTTTTAGAAAGGCACCCTCGACAGGAAGAAGACAGACCTGTTTGTGTGCACAGCTTCACACAAAGAGCACATACAAACAACACAAACACACATGCTGCATGAAGGTTAGTGCTTCTCTAATGAAATAAGACAGATATGTGATAAGGGTGCATGTTGCAATTCCCACAGCTTTATTTGGTGAGTTAGCAACAATTCCCCTGAAATGACTTTGGCTAATATGTTTGTTATTGCATGAAGAAAAAGATACTTCTGTAGATGACAATCTATTTTATTTTCATATTTATAAAAACTTTGTGTCATTTATCAGATGAAGATGTAATTCTATGTTTCAATGCAGGATTGTATTTATACCGCAAATGATATGACCTTATCTTAGCTGTATTTATTCATAAATAGTACTTTATATAAAAGGAATGCCACACTTACTTTATTTTTATATTTTTGAAGATCTCAGGTACATGAAGAATTTAAAGGTTTCTGCATCAGAGAAGGACTAAAGGAACAATTGGGATTCATGTACTTTGATTTCAGAATTGTTTCATGTTATTTTTAATGAATTAGATTTTGAGTTTCAATCACCTTTACTTTTAATTGGATTAACTTCTGTGTATATACTGTTTGATACTCTCCATAATTGAACAATACAAATTATTGTATTAGAAAGTAGTAGTTGATCCAGCAATATCAACCCAGCTTCCTTTAATATAAATTAAACCTAATCCTTGTTTTAACCGCGTATTCACAGTTCAATGTTTTCCTTTTACGAGCAGCACTTTGTTATGTTTCTAAACACTGAGCACAAGCCGTGTGCGCACATATAAGCTAATGTAACACCTAGTCACTGCAGTGACAACATGCGTTACACCCAGCAGTGACGCGGCAAAAATCCCTGACTAAACATAGACGCACACAGGGAATTTGTATGTGCACAGACCAGTAAGAAAGATAGTGTGTGTGTGTGTGTGTGTGTGTGTGTGTGTGTGTGTGTGTGTGTGTGTGTGTGTGTGTGTGTGTGTGTGTGTGTGGCACATAAGTACCCCTCAGGGACAGAGGGGTTCAGGGCCTTTTAAATAAGTAAACAAACACATAAATAAAGTCAATCGATAGAAGGAGCCTGATCCGGCACTGCGGGCCTGTGTTTGGCCTCTCACTTCATAAGAGAGGCCTGAGGGAGCGACAGGGGGGTGGAAGGAGGGGGAACCTGAGAGTGCCAGTGAGAGAGAGAGAGAGAGAGAGAGAGAGAGAGAGAGAGAGAGAGAGAGAGAGAGAGAGAGAGAGAGAGAGAGAGAGAGAGAGAGAGAGAGGGGAGAGAGTAATAGATAGAGAGAGGTAGGAGGTTGGATTTCTTCCCTCTTGGTGGTTGTATAGTGCTGGTTAGTGGAAGCCAAGAACTGCTCTCCCAATAACAGAAAACAGATCCCAATATGCTGTCTCAATCTAATGCACACGCACACACACACACACACCTGTCTCTACCTACCCTACCCTGAGGCACCCTTCACACAAATCATACGCCTATCCAAAGCTAAACCTATAACGCATAGAAAGCACAACTCCCCCTGTGCTCAGTGCAGCTTCTCTACACCTATTTGTCACAGATAAGGGGGTGCCGGAGGAGTTGCAGTTGAGCGCATCCTGCAGTATGAGCGCGTGTCCCTTTAAGTCTTACAGTGAGGAGTGTTCTGCCTTAAGCAGCTAGCGATCACTCATTCCATACCTTTCCCACTCCTCGGTGCTGTAACAACTAGAAACAAGAGTGAGTGCACTTGCTGAAGAATTCCATCTGACAGTTTTGAATGCCAAGGGCAGTGCTGCGTGTGTGTGTGTGTGTATGTTTAAACAAGCCAAACTCAGGAGACGTTTGAGAGCCGGCACATCTACTGCGAGCAAATCAAATCGCAGCTGGCCCATGTTCCTTTATAAGCCTCCTCAGCTCCAGCGAATGGCGGCACAAGGCAGTAATATTCCCCGACAAATTAAGACTTGTTCAGGGTTAGAGGGGGAGACAAGAGGGAGAGGAGGAAAAGAAGGAGGAGAGGAGGTGGTTGGGAGAAACAGTGTGCTGGCAAAGATTCAAGACAGCAATTCCATTGACATGAGAGAAATATTTCCCAGAAACTCTGAATAATATTTATGTTGTGCCGGTGATTTTTTTTTTTTCTTCCTCCCACCTGTGTGCAGCTTGTTGCTTCAAAATGGACACCTGATACAGCAGTACAGGCATACAGGGGAAAATGAAAACGTCTGTAGGCTATATACAAACGTGATGCTTCACCAAACTTTAAAAAACAGATGTTATACAGCATGATGCTCATACAACACTGTAGCAAATCAGGAGAGGTAAACATTAATGAGACTTTTTTACTCAGGGTACAGACAGTACAGACATGAAAGTCTGTGTTATGAATTATGGTTTTTTTTTTTTCTGACAAACCTATTTTCAATGTCCAACAGTTGAAGAAAAATGAAAAGATGCGGTTTAACGCGTAGTGTATTTATGTATCAAGACTTTCAATGGGTTAAAAACATGCCACTTCAGATCAGTCATGGCCTCTGACAGATGACATCAGTGGCAGGGTGCATTAGCCAATGAATGGTGGTGTGGTGTGACACAGGATGCCCTGAGGGCCAACCAATTAGCTGCTGACAGGAAGAGAGATGTATGGCCGCCTGAGGATCTGGCTGAGGCTATACGAGCCAGGCGTGGGAGAGTGGACTGGGGGAAAATGTGTTGGTGCAATGTTCATGGGAGAGGTTGGTGGGGCAGAGTTAGCCCAGCTGCACAGCTGGTTGAGGAGCGTTTAGAGCACTGAGCAGAACATTTCTAACATGCAAATGATCATTGAACTGACAGGAATGTTTGGTATCTTAACTTGGCTGAAGCCTTAACAGACACAACCTTTTCAACATTATTTAGATTTTATATTTGGACTTGTATTGGCCCACAATATTGTCTAAAATATGATATCAGGCATCAGGAAGTAAAGCCAGCAATCTAGTACCATAACTAATAACTCCATTAACAATCAGGTTGTTTCGTGGCATTATTAAAAAACCAAACAATGTGTTGTTCACTGCTCACTGATCAGCCAAATATAGCTTTATGTCTGAAAAAAGTGTTATTTCACCAAGTTTTTGAAATTCTTTAACACCTGGAGTACTAAGTATTGGCAGCTAGTCTATGAATCACAATTGGTACCAGGATGGAAAACAATGCTATGACATGTGAAATAAACATGCATCATCAGCTCTATTTTTGGGGAAAGCCTGTCAATGGAAGAAAATTTCAACTAACTCATAGTTGGTTTCCTCCCTAAGGCCTGGCAAACACTAAACGATTTTTAAAATCTTAAACAATTTTGAAAATGTGAGAGACCTAACACATGAGGACAAGCCATGACAGATCAACAGTTCAGTAACAGAGTGTGGTGTGCAACGAGGCGACCAACTCAGCACACCACAAACTTCCCGATTCATTCACCAACACCAGAGTCTGCACTATCAAAACGTGTAATCTCACACTGTCAAACGCGACCTAAGAGTAAACATGATGGTCAAGCTAAATGTGGCTAGCTGTTAGCTGGTTCATCCATTATGGTAAACACTTTGGTTCAACTCCTTTCCTTGTCAGTTGTATTAACAAAGAAAATATTGAACACGTTTCATATTTGCGATTTAAAATCGTGACGGCCTCGATCGTCTTCTCAGAATCACAGAATCTTGGCAAGATAATTGGGCATTTGCTGACTTTGGTCAGAAGTCGGGGAAATCGGGCCCAAAATTGGCCCTATTATCTTGTAGTGTGTACCTGGCTTAAGTCAACAGGGCATTGTGTTCCCTGATTGTGCTAACAAACACCTCCATTTAGAAAGTTTTAGGAGCAAATACTCAGCCAAATGGTGCCAACAATGCACTGAATGAATTTCAATTTGGAGGATAAACAATTGTATTTGGTTGTTGAGGCCCGAGCAAACACGCTGCTGTGTGTTTTGGAGTGGCACTTTAATCAACCTAAGACAAACTGAAAGCAACAGCAGGAGAAACATGGTTATTTATACAAACTACAGACACTGGGGAAACACCACGAAGCCTTGGTCGGCAGAAAATCAACAACAGCACTTAACAGAAAAATAAAAAGTGACACAGCCAGCAGCAAAAAGACAAGCTGGGTAAACTTAGCCAACGCAGAGCACATTGCTCTAATCAACCAAACCAACATATAATGGGTGTAGTTAACTTGAAAATGGGCTGCATATTTCTGTCAGAATTTATTGGGGACAGCAGTATAAAGGACTTTCCTGAAGGAGTTTTGTTGCCACCACAAGACAGCAGGGGCGTTTTAAAGAACACAACAAGAGCAGTTCACTACTAATTAAGTGAGTGTGAGAACAAACAAGTTGTTATACCACAAACATAGAATCACAGAACCTCTGCTTTTGTATTGTAATGTATACTAGTTACAGTCAGATGGTCTGGCCCAGGCAGTTACACAAAATGTCACTTCAGTAAAGTTGCTGTGTATTCAAAACTTACATTTTAAACTGTGATTGTACAATCGTCAAGTAAAACAAAAAGCTAAGTGGTTCACTTTAACTGGACACCACCAGCCAAGGCAGCATTTGCAATCAATATATGGTTTTGTTAACAGCCAGGTTAGGCTAAAAGCAGAAAGCATTATTATTGGCAGTATATTCAAATATATATGTCAATAAATAAAAGTATTATTCATGTCTCAGAAGACAGCAAGTGGGGAGGAAGGTTCAGAATAAGGGTGCTTGCTTTGATACTGTATCTCCAGCATGGCACACACACACACACCTGCTGAAAACACACAAATACATAAAAACGCACGCTATATTCTCTGAGAGTATTGCCCAAAGCAATAAAAACAGAAACACAGTCACTGCAGCTAACCAATCACAGCCTGACGGTCAACTGAAGTGTTTCGTTCCCCGTTTCTCACTAGCACAAACATATCTTGTCAGCTGGGAATCAGAAAGGAGCAGCCGCAACGCAGCTGGAAAGAACAGAAAGTGCATACTGGCACAGATACAACCATTTCCACACACACACACACACATACACACACACACACACACACACACACAAACACACACAAACACACACAAACACACACACACACATACACACAGACATACAGACAAAGATGAGTTAGTCTGATGAACCATGCATGGACTTAATCAATCCGTTATGGGCCTTGACAACAGGCTGCACAACATAATGCTTATCATTATTGACTATATAAACACACACTAGGTCTTTATGGAAGACATCTCAGCTGCCTCACCATTTTAGTGATCTTATCTTTACAGCCACTGCACCAATGTTTAATCTCTAGGCTCTACAGATTAAAAAACTTCCAATTCATTATTTAGTCCAGCACTTCCATTTTTTCTTAAAGTTGAAACAATAGATGTTTTGTTACAATGGGTTCAGAATTCTGAGTTGAGTTGTTTGGGTGGTACTCTGTCATTGCAGTAACAAATGCCGACACTGAGTCTGCTTTTGATCTGCTGAGTCTGCACAACATTTCCAATTTCAGAGTTGATTTTTTTTTTTCTCAAGGCATACTGACCAACAGTAGGAAAACTGTAAATGGAATTGTAAGCACTTAAATAAATATGGCCAAGGTTAATGGAAATGTTATCCATTTTGCTGTTAAAGTGTTTTCCGGGTGGTTGGGTAGAGAAAAAGGAATACATTTTTCAGCCCATACAAAACATTACCGTGAAAACATGAAAGTCGGTACAATATGTCATGCAATTCCATCTCTCCAATGTCATTGGATAAATGAAAAGTTTGAACTGCGGGTGGCCAAAAGGTCTCCACCAAACTCGTCTACCCCCCCTCTCATATACAAAAAAGTTCCAAGCAATCCATGCAATATTTGCGAAGTTCTTTACATAAAAACTTCAGACAAAGTCAGGAAAATAACCAAAGTTTTATGGGCTCATCCTCTTGAGAAAATGATTGTCAATCCATGAGATCTGGATGGATTGGTGCGCCTAACAATCAACACACACAACAAAATAACCAATCACTGTTGCCATCCCTTGAGCCCAGATGCTGACAGGTAGTCTTTGACCTTTCCATTACTTTATTGACTTGACCACTGGGACTTACAATTTAATGTGCTGGAGAGAATAAATGGTCTTATCCAAGAAGAGCGCTTGTTTGCAAAGACAAAAAAATGAATCCTTGTTTGCAAAGACCTGTACATTGTTAACATCAAACATGCAAAAATAATATAATATTGTTCCCTTGTTAACCCATAGCTTACATTGAAAACATTTCCAGCCTGGACGGTTGTGATTGCAGATGAGTGTTGATTTATAAATTGGTTTGAACCACTAACCTCTGCCGGGGTTGTATGAGGTGAATGCTTTTTAGTGCAAGTGACACTTCACATTGCTTTTTTCTCTATTAGACAGTAAGCAGTGACATCACAGCCTGACCCCTGACATTCAGTTGGTTTGTTCCAGATGCTTTTTGTCGCAAGCACTCCTGCTAGCGAGATGATGGTTGTGGTTGCGGAAACAGGAGGGACAGGCATATGGTTGGTGGGGCGTGGGGGGGGGGCTGGGGGTTGTCGGGGTGTAGGTGGGGGCAGGTGCTGCTTTTGGAAAACCTCACATGACTGTCTGGGAATAAAGGGGCACTTGTGCAACAAAAAAAAAACTCATAAACTACACCATCGGCTTTCAATTTGTTAGGAGATTTTAAAAAAAAAAATGCAACTCCCTCTATGAGTCATAAATGATTTACATTCCAAAAACCAATTGAATTCACAAGTGGTCACATGCTTCATGTAACTGAACATCACTGTAAATCCGCAGAATGAGAGATGAGGCTGCTGGTTTTGGAAAGGAGAGGAGAACAGGAGAGGGATGTGCATCATTGCTTCTCATGAAAGAGAAATGGCGCTGTAATTACTAGGTGCTTCCCCACGTCTGGCTTTAGCACAGCAATGATTTATTCCCCTTCCACTCCCTTGACTCTCACTCGCTCCTGTCACTTCAAAATAAAGAGTAAATAAGACCTAACTGTTATTTAGAGTGGACATAACTGACTCATGTAAATGTCTCTTATAGGGACTTTATAACAGGCTTATTGACTGAGATGGGTATTAAGGTAATTAGGCAGTTAAAGTATTATGTCACTTTAATGCCTGCAGAACTCAAGTGGAACAGGTGTCCAAGTCAAACACAAAGTGCATTGCAAGTATTGCTGTCAGGGGAATAATGCGTCACACTCAATCATGGGTACTGGCACCAGATTCCCACATACAGGAGCCTAGTCTTGACACTTATTTCCTTCCAAAGGACATCCAAACCGCTGCTGTCCCTTACCCCTCCATCTCAGACCTACCCCACCACCACCCCCACCCCCCTGGCCTCAGCTCCTTGCCAAGCCGTCATGGCCGTATGTGTTATTCGAAACACATGTGGAGCGCCAGAGTTTTTCTGCTCACATTGAGACAAATATGCATGAAGTTGTGGTAAGCAAATATAGCCCCCGGACCTGGAGAGGCACACAGACTATTGACTAACATGTCCACAGCATTCACTCATACAGCAGGTTGGAGAGGAATAAAAGAAATGGTTGCACGGCTAAAACAACAAGTGTCTTTTTCCTGGAAATATGTCTGGCAGTAGATATTGGTAATAAGTCTCCACACGAAAAACGCAGAATCGCTGCATTTAGAAATATAGCCACAATGATGGATTTCCGAGTGGATTGAAAAGCTCAGAGGGGGAAAACATACTTAACATAAGCGTGTGATCCATGGCTCTTTGTGGCAAGGACTCCCAATGCATCATCTTAAACAGGGAAGCAGAGAAAGCCTCATACTGTCCCCTTGCCAAGTCTGCATCGAGGAGCGAGCGCACATGGGGGTCAGACAGCATGGCAGCTAACTCCTCAAGCACATCGGGCTGTAGAAGTCATTAAAAACAACATGTTGATCTCAGGAAGGTCACTGAGGTTTAGTCAGATTTGTAGCAAAAGCCACTTTGCCAAAGTCAACCCCCAGAAAGTATGAGGGGATGTAATATAGCCTATATGTTAATGGGCTAGCATGGACGCACAATGAGCCATAGAAAATAGAAATGTATGGATACAGCTGTATCACCAGACTACACTAATGTGAATGACAGATGCAGCGAAGAAGCCCATCCATCAGTCATCCAGAGTGGCGGTGGGAGTAAAACCATTAATCCCTGGAGTGACATGTGTGGTAAAGTGATAAAGATCATTCAGTCACAAAGAGGAATCGCTTTCTGCAGCTTAAGAAGACCATCACTCTTCTAACAAGGGTCATCCTGACCTGCAAATAACTCCAATAAAGGTCAGTATTTCAAAATGATATTCCATAACTTCGACTTGTAGACCGTTTCAGATTAGTCAAAGAAATAAATACTGTTAAAACGCTTAATGTGAAAAGACACAACAAACTGAGGCCCCTCTATAGCTGTGGATGACTGCTCAAACATGACCTGAAAGTTGGACGTATGAGTGAGAACACAATATCCATATCCAAGTATATCGTCTTCCTGACTCGTGAGATACAATTACCAACTCTCAGGTGCCAAATATATATATATATATATATATATAGTTTAATTACAAATACGGCACTCCCCGCAATTCTACTCACGTCTTCTCACTTCCTGACTCGTCATCACGGAGGTTATGACATGAATGAGGGTAACATGAAACAGAAGTCAATTGGCCAAAGAAGAAGTTGACAGCGGGATAAAAGAAGAAGAAGACTAAGGAGGATATAAAGAGATGAAGCCTTAGGTGACACTGCCTGACAATAAACTGCAATAATTAAATAGGGGAATTTGATAAGTTTGACTGCAACTCCCATCCCTTCTCTGTATTGGCTGATAGGAAGATGTGGCGTTGGATTCAAATCCAAGATGGCTGACACCCTGGTGTTGTTTTACCATATCACAGAAACAGATCCAGCACCCTTCTAGAGGTCAAGTCATGTCAAGGGTCAGCCCCTACAGAGGTCAACAGGTTTTTTTCAGGTCAGCTCCATCTTTGAAAGCCAAAGTTCTGTTTTCTTAGTTATTCTGTTGGCTTGAAGATGCTGATCCAAAAAAAAAAATATTTACCTATAACTGTGTAATTGCAAACAGCTACGAATTGAAAATGACTCTACAGGTCAAAAACCAAACAAGAACAGGTGCATCAGTAAGCAGATCAGTCGGCATTACATTTCATTTTCAGTCGACTGGTTAACATTTCCCTTGGTTTAGTTTCTCTTTTTTTTTTACAGTGCATTTGTGTGACATTTCCATTTCATTTACCCAATCCTGTTAAGACTTTTTTAAGGTGGTGAAGCCAAGTTATAAAGTCAGATGATGTTTGGGAGACTAATGGTTGTAGCTCTAACATGGTGTCCAACTCTAAACACAAAGCTGGAGGAAGCCTTTTGGTCCATCACACATGTCCAAAAAAAAATTCTGTCTTTGCATATGTGAGGGAAAATAAACACCTTCTGCTCCCCCTGCTCTGTCTCGCGTCTCTCTTTCTGCTCTACCTCTCTCCTGCACTCTGTCTCAGTCATATGAGGGTGTATAAACATGAGCCTCTGTGGATCAGTGCGCCCAGAGACAGGATATGAGAGCGATTCCCCTCTCCTCTCCCGTTTGAACCTGCGTCACAGACGGAGAAAAGTGGCTCTATTCCCAAAAAAAAAAAAAAAAAAAAGGGCTATGCAGGGGTCAGCTGTGCTCTGCTCTGCTGCACGCCTGTTAAAACAGTTTAAACCAAAGCATCCCAGCAGTGGAAGCAGAACCCGCGTACTTATCATACAAACAACTGAGCTGTGAAACAGTTGAGACTGCAGGTGTTACACGCTGAAGCACGCAAACTCACCACCAGTTTTACCTTTTTCAGGCTGAATCTGGCTTCACTTATCGAACCCTGAACAAACAAACCTTTAAATTCAAGTTTCTTTTAGACATTTTCCATGTTTTAAAGTCTAAATTAGTAGTTGAGTAATTAATGAACAGATTATCAGGAGGTGGAAAATTCATTTTCAAGTATTCCTTCTAAGCAAAAAAAAAACAAAAACGTTTTACTTCATCGAGAAAATGTTTAAGGGGTTTTGCCATTTCATTAAACTAAACAACTTTAGTTTAATGACTCTTATTCTGGTAAAACAAACCATTTGTATATTTTACAACAAATAATTGTGATCAGCAGCATTTTTCATGATATCATCACATGGACCAAATTAAAATAACAATTAATAGACTAATTGATTATGAAAAATAAAATAAACCACCAATGAAGTGAATTGTGTCACGTTAACAACAATCACCAGAACACCAGGAAATATGTTTTAGTGCAATTGTGTGCTTTTCTCAAACAGGGTTTCAGAATCTCAGAGAATGTGACGACTGGTCTGATGGCTTGTGATGACCCAACACCTGACTCTAACCTGACACATACATTGGTTTTTCCCTCCATTTGTCACCTACCTTTAGCTCAAAGGTCATCCAAAGACCTGCTTTCGAAACTGACTTTTGAAAATCTGTGAGATCAGTTCTGACCAGGACTGAAATCTCAGAGTTGGAGATCTGGCCGGTTGGTACCAGTTAAAACCCAAGTCAGCAAGTATTTCCTTACAGTCTGACTGAGGAAGCAGGATCAACCAGGGATTGGAGAAGAGAGAGAGGGATACAGAGGAAGAAGAGGTGTGGATCGAGAGGTGTTTCATAATTCCTACAGCCAGATCCTGGACCTCAGGTTGCCAGGTCCAAGCTGTTTGGGTGGGGAAAGTTAAAAGGCTGATTTAGACGCTGGCAAAAGAAAAATGTATAAATAGCACCGGTGGAGGGAAGAGCAGGAACACATTTTAATAGGTAGACCATTCAGCCTCTATTACCTTCCTTGTCTGTGTCTTTCTTGTACACGTGAAGAAAATGGATTTAGATAAAGTGGCCATCAGACTGAGAAGGTGAAAGGGCAAAAGTAGCGTAGTCGTCGTATGCTGTACTCAATCAGACGACGACCTCGACTGTGTCAGACACTGTCAGCTTCACTTACACTAGAGCCTTCCACTGCCCCCATAGCACCATATTACTAAGTTACTAATAACCCATCTCAGGCTCATTACTCAGATTGGAGAAGTGAAGATCAAATCCGAGATCACCTTACCGCTCTTACCATTAAAACAAAAAAGGCATAAAATAAGAAAAAGCCTTCATTTTTACTGCAGTGACTGCTGCTTGTAAATGTCATAAAGCTGGATTGGTGAGATGGGAAAGGGGGGAGAAAAGGAGAGTGGGGAGAGGAGTGAAATGAGATGAAGTCAGGTACAGACAACGAAGGCAGGGCTAATCTTAGCATGCCATCTAGTGGTAAAAAGGGGTACTGTACAAATGAGATGGGAGTCCGGTTACGGCTTGTCTTGAAGTAGGGGATCATGCCCAAATGACAGGCATCAGCAGAAGATGAAATATATCAGAGTCTTGTTTAAACTGTAAGAGGAGTCAGGGGTAATTGAATCTTCATAAAGAGAAAATAAATAAACACCCAGACAACTTAAACGGCTTACTTTAAATCAGGAAGAAAAAAAAACTAGTCTGCAGTTTTTCTAATTAAAAAATCCAAATTTTCTCATGTTGACTAAGTCATTTCTCACAGCGCAGCTTTATTCACAAGAATGTGAATCTCAACAATTTCATGCTCTACTCAGCTAAAACCCAAAAGTGCCAACTCGGCAAACGACTCAATATTTATATTTAAAAAGGGAATAGACAGTTACAAGTCCAGATTAATGTGGTTAGGACAAATAGACCCACATCTTTTTTTAAATAACATCAGGGGAATTGTTGGAGTGTGCTGTGTTAACGCAACCATCACTTTTTATACATTCTCAGGAAGGTATAGATTATGTGGACCAGTCACACCAAAACTTCACCTTTTAGGTCCAGTCCAGTTTGAACACCCCATATCCTGCACCGCTGTGAAATGATGGCCAAAAGAAATGTCCTCTGAGCCCGTCTGAATATACAGCACTACGAAGGCCTCCAATTAATGGGCTAGCGAGGGGAGGGATGCGACACCATACGACATAAACAAACTTATCCTGACAGGGTCGCTTGGTTGAAGGAGGGAGATGTGCGGATAGCGAAGGAGGCCGAGAGAAAATGAATTACCTTCCTGACACACGTCAAAGCCAATCACAGCGGAGCATCCCTTGCCATTGCCGCGCCCCAAATCCCCGCCACCACCGTTGCGTTTCATCTACCAGTGTTAGTATGCACACAGGCCATGCGCCAGCCTCCAAATGTATTCATTTATTCAGAGCCCCTCGGAGAAATCACAGTGTCTTGTTGTCCTTTTTTCCCCGGTTGTCCAGATGGAATTTGCGTGAATAACATCAGTTTAGTGAGGCAGAAAATAAGTACAGGCTAGCACAGCAGAGGGGACTAGATTACACTCTCACCCACCTCCCCAAAAGAAAAGGATGGAAAGACAAGTGTCACCTTCATATACTTCTTTCTCCTTCTCGGCTTTTCTCATTCTCTTTTCCACTTCTATCGAAGCTCATTAGGCATGAGGGGAGGGGGAAAGAGGGCGAGATCTATACAGCTTTTGCAACAATCAGTTTGTATTATCATGCACTGCAAGTGCAATTAAGCAGAAGATCATGAATCAAAGAACTAGAGCATCTTTTCATTAAAAAAGGTGAGCGGCCATCAAGGGAGTGCAGCCCAGCGCTCATTTATCCTGGTTTTGTTTTGCATTTATAACACAACTAATTGCATTAATTAATCAGATGTACTTCACATAGGAAGGAGAGCATCTTGCTCAAGTAATTGAATGAAATGAAAGTGAAGAAAAAAAAAAACTGTAAATCAATATTTCCAACCTCAATAAAGCCCGAGAGAAATTAAAATGTCTTCAGTCAGAGGAGTGGAAAGCTCCAATATTCGTGCAGCCAATCAAACAGAATTCACTTCACAGTCTTTAAGTAGTCCAGTAATGGTCTTTAGTATAAACTCCTCAAATTGAATTCAGTAGAGTCTGTGAGATGTGCTTTGCAATTTCCTGAGAACAACCTCGACCAAAGACAGACATATGTGCAGCATGTTCCATCACGTGTAGTTTTGGTTGTCATTTTGGTTTTGATCACCGTCACTGGAGGAATGCGCATCACCTGAGATTACACAGACAGACAATGCGAGGAAGAAACATCTTGGAGTTAATCTTACCTCTCTGAGAACCGTAGTCCCAAATCCTCTGTACAAGCCGCGGACCCCCTGTTCAGAGACAACAGAGAATGTCACCTTTAAAGACATCAGCGCTGGATATAAATCACGTTTCTATTTCAATTATGATTCCTGGCTTCCCATGATCATACAAACAAGATCACTGAGATTAAATGATAACTGTGCCACATGTGTTGAATCCATAGTAATGTTTAAAGACCATAACTGGACTTTGTCTGTCATGTGTGCTAAATGTTTTAAAGTGTTTATTATATTTTTGGCCACAAGAGTACATGACAAGTACATCAAAAACATGTTTAAGTTATTTGTATATATTTATTATTATTATTATTATTGTTTATTTATATTTTTCACTTCTTTATTGTCATGTATCGCTTGTTTTTTAAAGTGTTCAGGATGTTAGAGTGTTAACAGTGTTTAAGTCTGATTGATGTATGTGATGCAGATCAAAAAGAATAATTTTAATAATCGTGATCTCAATATTAATCAAAATAATCGTGATTAGGATTTTTCCCATAATCCAGCAGCCTGCCAGACATTAATTTGAATAATAATTAATTCAAATTAAAATAATAAAAATGTTTATTTAAAGTTCACAACATTTTGAAAAGTGAATGCAAATTCATCTGTGACATTATATATTAAAACATATGTATGTTTCAATGTTCTTAAAGTTCAGTCCTTATTTTTTACCAATCTGATTTTTATGTCACTCATTGAGAAAAGTGTTCTCTAATAAAACCAAAGGTCAAAGGGTCAAACAGTCTCATCCCAACTTGTCTTTCAAGAAAGAGAATTATGACAGCTGTTTCTGGCACCTTTTTTTTTTTTTTTTTTTCTTTCTGAAGGCATTGATGGTCACTCAAGGCTACTTTATGATACTTTTCAATGTGTTTAGAATTAAGAAAGAAGTAGAGTTTAGACTTCGATCTCAAGCCCTCCTTGTTCCTGACTTACTCAATCATTGCACACGTGAAAATCAATGTTTGTCTTACAGAAAAAACGGTGTTCATTTTGAATTCTTATCCACATGCTTCAACTACGAATGCTGGCTCTTTTGCTTTTTGGAACAAAAGGTGAATAGTTTGTTTTCAGAGATGGTTGCATATATTATGAATTAGTTCTCACACCAGCCTTCAGTAGTATATGACTGTGGTTTTCACTCAAAATGACATAGCTATGTCCCTAACACACAATCATCCTGGTGAGCACAGTGTGATAGCAATGCAGGTCAAAACAACCAACAAAAAGATCAAAGTTGTATGAAGCCAAAGTTAACCTCTGTACCTCTTCACTGAGTGTGGCCAGCAGCATGCGGTAGGTGCCAGAAGATGGAGAGGCCTGGGTTCTCTGTTTGACCACCTCCGTGGGCACCCGGATCAGACACGCCACCTACAGGATGGAGAGAGCATTACTGATACTAGCTTTGTTTTTGACATTGAGCCAAGGAGAGAAATTAGATCAAGCTTGTGTGATAGAAAGTACTTTAGCTAGCATGCAATTCTGCCAATTAAGAAAACACACAACAGACATGACAACTGAGCATCAGGTGTAAAGGTCATCAGGGTAACATGCGTTCTCCATTCACACTCTTACAGTATGAATGTAGACACTCATTTATACACACTCCGAGCTTCAAGTTCCAACCCATGCACCATATGTCTATAGAAATATGGACTCCCAGCAGCTAGTGAAGATAGACATGAATATTTATGCTTCATAACTACCATGGCCCTAAAGGTAGGCAGGAAGGCATACAGCTGCCCACCTGGCGACTTGATTTCCCATTATCCTGCCCGCCGATCCTGATAACGGCGGGCAATCTCACAGAACGATTGGTGAGCAGCCCCCCTGCTGTGATTTCCCCCAGTCATACAAAAATGCCAGTTCTCCACCAGTGCCACCCTCGAAAAAATAACCATGATGTGGGGTGAGCACAAAAAAGAAAAGAGCAATGGAGTCGCTGCAACAAAGATATGATAGTGCATCGTTTCCTGTTTTCAGCCCACTGTTCAGCAATCCATCGCACTGATTGAGCTTTATTGCCAGAACAGAGTTTTAAGAGACAAAGGGCCCTGGAGGGTCAGGCACTATTTGCGTCCTGTGTGCAAAAGAAAAGGCTGCTTGACAGCTGCAAGAGACGTCACTTCTGTCAGCCACTTGTCCTTTCTGTGGTCAAGGACACCTAATGAGCAAGAATGGGAATATATGTGGAGCACGGAAAGGATAAGTAAGCTGAAAGTCAAGTGAAATCAGACTGAGCTGAAAAGAGAGAGTTTTTGTTCTGCAGCTCTAACTATTGATTATAAATAAAGTGTACTCCTCAGCTATGTTTTGACCTTTACTGTCCAACTTTTTGTCACAAGAAATGGAAGTTCTAGTTCTTTTCAACGCACAATGAGAAGACAAACCTGATTCCCTGTGTATAAGAGCACATACAAAAGACTTGAATAGGTGTCTACAAAAGGACTCAGCGCAAATATTTTTTGTTATTTCAGGTGAGTAAGCCTCTAGTCTAGCTTCATCTTCAATCACAGTGCAACAGTACCACCAAGTGGCCAAACTTCCACCACCATCACCTCCCTGTTATAACTGAGCTTGCTGCATCCATCTCACAGATCTCATTTACCCTCCCTTTGGTCAAGTAACCATTTATAATACATTGTACATCATGTTTTCCCCGAACCAATTCTCCAAAGGACCAGACCAAGGCGGCTAAATAGAAAGAAAGTGGCTATGACAAGTAATTACTGACGTAATTGGATGTGGGGCCTCGAGTTGAGACGGCCTTTCCTCTCCTGTCACTGCAGAGGGGAAGGCAGAATGAGCCAGAGATTATACCAAATAAATTAGGGACATTGTTTATTTGGGAGTAATTTGCACGCCTAGGGGTGGGAAGATGGTGTTGATTGGAGAGAGGACAGAGTGTGCAGCCGCCGAGGCCATTTTAGATCTCAGAAAACAGCGAAGAATGGGGGAACAATGATGATGAATCAGGGCGATAAGGGGCTGGGAATTCAAAAGGCTGGGAAAAAAACAGTGCGAGTATGCTGTAAGATTTTCAAAGAAGAACAAACAATAGGCAGAATCAAAAAATGGAAGGTGTCCCTCAACAAATCAGGCTTGCTACCTCACGTTTAGAGGAGGCACTATCTGGATGACAGACGTCTGTTTATTCCCTGTTTTCCATGCCCTTCATTCTCAAAGCTTTCGACTTGCTTGTAAACTTATTATAAACCCATTGGCAGGCTTTTAAATTCCTGTCCCATTCATCTTTATTTACAAGCTGTTGTATTCGTAAAGTGCCGTTAATTAGGGAGCTGTCTGCCCGTGATTGGAGGCCCTCAGTTTCCCTTGGCCTGTTGTTGTTTATCCAAATGACAGAGTGTGTTTTCAATTCCCATCGCTGGCCTCCGAACAACAAGGTAAGCACTGGAGACTCTCAGCAAATTATCAGCATAGCTGGTGAATCAATCAGCAGATTGAATCATTACATCCCCCACGTCCTCCACTCCTTAGGTACATCATGGTCATCAGAACAGAGTTGTCGGTCAAGGAGGACCAGGATTACCATTGGGCGCCATATAGGAAACAAAACAGGCAATTTGCCAAACGAGAAAGTAGTGAGAAAGTGGTGCAGTTAATGGTTTATGAATTTGGCATTTCTAGTCTTCTGCACAACGTGTCACATTAAACCCACTCACACCACATTCAAACATGCCATGGCTGCTACTGTGTATTAAGTGTCCAAACGCCTTCAGTACTATCACATGCACA
Organism: Labrus bergylta; assembly: GCF_963930695.1. Classification (NCBI taxonomy): domain Eukaryota; kingdom Metazoa; phylum Chordata; class Actinopteri; order Labriformes; family Labridae; genus Labrus; species Labrus bergylta. The sequence continues at coordinate 17,968,157 of NC_089199.1, read as the reverse complement.
TGCTTTCCTACACTGCTGGCAGTGTTGGATCCTGTGTCTTGCCCAAGGACAGCTGGGGAATCAAACCCGTGACTGTCAAGTTAAGAAATGACTGACTCTACCACTGAGCCCAGCCGCCCCAATAGTACAATACAACATAACAATACAATACAATACATCTCATTTGATCAAGAGACAATAAGTGGTACATACTAAAACAGTGATGCCTGGGAAGACCAAAAACTACGACATCTCCTTCCCTGAAATAAGGAAAACAACCAACAATTATTCCAGTACCAGACTTCTTCCAATTTTCTGTTTTCATTACAATGCCCAATCCTGGAAATGTATCATAGCACAACAAAGGTTGGAATGAGGTTTCTATAGGAGGGAAAGAAAGCGAGGTAATAAAAAGGGTCATAAGGAAAGGGGAAAAGATGAGGACACCGTGTGTCTCTAAATTTGAAACAACAGCCAATAAATCACAGAGCGTGGTTGATAGGCGATGCATGGATTATTTCTGAGTGCAAGGGAAAGTGGCTGCCAGTTTCTACCACCAAATCTCCTCCCTCTTGCACCCTTCTTCTCGCTGTCCTCCTATCTTGTCATGTCACCCTGTATTTTCCAGTACATCCTCCCATGGACACGTTGTGTTGAGATGGTGGTGGCGCTGAGGGGGTTTATGGATGCGAGAGAAGCCCGCCCGCCTGGCCTTGACAAATGAGCTTTCAGGGCAGACGTCGGGCGAATGGGAATGAAGATAAATCTGATCTAATGGCTGGATAACAGCCTGCTAGAGCCTGACAGACGCCATCAGCTTACACATTCTTTATAGGAGCGTCCCAACACCACAGTCACACAAAAACCAGGACGCTTCAGGCTGGGCAGATTTCTTTTCATTGTCCTGAACCCGGTCTTTCTCTCAGCAACTTATGACTGTCTGCATCTCTGTCCTCCCAGTCTATGTCTGCCATGCCCAATGTTTACATACATCGCCAAGCATGAAGGGGATTTACTAAGGAAAGGCAAAAGTTACGACACTGGAGAAATAAAATACAAATAAATTGCTAAGTACATACTCACCCCCTGCTGTGACAAAAATTGTAACGAAGGACCTTAGTTTGGAATTCAATATTAGATTGGAGAGGCTGCTCTCTTCTACCCCTTAATGGGCATCAGACAAAAAGTTTGACTGTCAAGATTGTAAAAAGATTTGAGTGTGTTTAGGGTGTTGTCTTTTCTCTTTTCCAATTTCCATCCCGTACTTTGAACAGTATAGATTCTGGGCTAGAACTCCCTCTGGTACGATGATAATAGACTCTAGAAAGTTGGTGCCAAGTCAAGCACATCATCCACAGAGGCAGACTCTGGGGATGGGATTAGCAAGGCAATAACTCCCATGAAGCTTCTGTTGTGTGAACGCTGCAGAGTGAGAATACTTGGATTAAAAAAAAAAAGGGACACCTGTGGAAAAGATTTTGCACTCATGAAGGAGTGGAGTGGGATAATCTGACCAGCGACAAATAACAAGTTGCTTATCCTTGCATTAAGTTCCTATGTGTCAGAGCCTTCCCTCACTCAGCTGGACCCACTGACAGAAGGAAAAGTAGAAGGAAGAGTAACAGATAAACACCATGTATGGCTGAGCAGAACAATTAACAGAAGAGGGAAGATTAATGGGAAAATGGCGCAGTATGGTTTAAATGTTACCAAAATAAAAGCAATATATATTTCTCAATAGGAAATATAAGAAAATAAAACTTTAAAGCTACAAAGTAGATTCAAAAAGCAAGCAGGTGAGATTGTTGTCTTCCTTAAGGAGCCCGAGAAGAACTAAGGGGAGTAATGTTTGCAGTAAAAAAAAAAAGCTGAAAAATCATGCTGAATAAACTAATCCATTAATCAATAAAACGTTTTAGCACTACATGTAACGAGTTTATGCCGCCTCTTGGCCAGAACTGAGTCAAGCTTATGTGAGCACACCAGTGCAATAACTTTTAATTACAAATCATTAGCAACGCCTGAGGAGAAGAAGAATCATATGTGGCAGTGGTTGCATCATAGTGCAGGCGTAGAGACCCTGGGTAGTACTCGGGGGCAGCACTAGAGTAGGCCTTTCATGGCTAAGCCTGAAGATTACTCGCTTTGAACAAGACGTATCCAGTTGCCAGATTGCAGTGGGATACTGCCCCTGCTCCGCGCAGCTCTGCTCCTAGGATTTTATGCCTTTGATGTGCTCAAATCCAGAACAGCGGGGGAAGGGGTTAACGGGAGCTGCAGCCTCAGGTTCACCTTTTACCCTCACATCGACTACGCACAATAGACAAAAAGTGGAAAGATGCACAGATTATAACAATAAGTCGTAAACTCCTCCAGTTCTGCATGATTGTTATGATAACTGTGACATATCGCTCTTTGTTTTTCTGCTAAGAGTATACGTCTTATACTCTAATATTATATGAATTTTTATCAACAATGAGACACCAAGACTTAGAACAACTCCAGCAAGAAGAACATCCTTCCATGTGGAATAATCCCATTTCATAAACATGCAAAACTTGGCTAAATCACATCCATCCAAAAGCCATGAATACTGAAAACCTAGTATTTTCCAGAAAGCCACAGTGGTATAGCAGGGGGTGTCCCTCTTTCCATACCCCCTATCTATGTCTACCTTTCTTTCATGCCAATGTAAGTACGCCTGGCCCCCATATGGCTCAGACTCTCCGGTTCCGTGCGAGTGATTTGGAGAGGACGGGCTGAGGAAATTGCACCGTTCCTTGTTGGTTTCAAGCCTGAATTCCCCAGACTAAATTGGCAGAGTCTAGGGGCCTGAGCTGGGAAAGTAGATGAGTCAATAGGCAGTAATGAGATCTTATTTACCCAGCTTGTGGGGGAAATGCTGGGGCAGTCCTGAGGAAGCTCTTTTAACTCAACCAGCTGGACTCTGGGGTCCAGAGCCAAAAGAACATACTTCCCCTCCTCCCCTGCTGCCTTCTTGCATAGTTGTCTGTTAAATTAGAAAGGCAATAAAGGACATGCCAGTGGTGTTCATTTTTGTACAAACAGATCAGGGAAGTAAATAAAGGGAAGAATGAGTACATGGAAGAGCAAGAAGATGTGCTTTCGGCAGCTGGCCTCTCAATGAAGGAACAACCAAAGACAAATATTTAAGGATTACTGGAAAAGTGAAAGAGCAGCGGATGTGCAGAATCAAAAGTTGGGAGAATGAAAGACAGGCAAACTTACGATTTCTCCCAGGGAGGCGGCCAGCATATGAGTGACAGGTGCTAGATGTGGTGCTTCTAGCACTCCTCTGGCGCCGAGCAGGGACTTTGTGCAGTCGTAGGTGACAAAGAAAGCAGCGGCTGAAACCAAGCAGAACCACAGCCATTTAAGGCCCATTAGTCAACCAGCATACAGCAATTAATATCCCTCACTACCACTGACAGGGGAGACGCCGAGGTGTGGACGTTTGTGTGTGCGTGGTGTGTATGTGAGTCTGTTTCTGCGAGTACAAGACAAGGGGAAAGCTCTGAAAGTTAACAGTGACTCATTTAGACAGAGTTGTTTCTCCCAATAGTCAAAGAAATGTATCCTGTAAGAGAGTGGAGTTCGTGAGCAGACTGTAGAAAGCAGATTGGATAGATTTACAAACAAAGTACGAGACCACTACCTCATCGTTATCAGTCTCTCTCTGAGAGGCTCATACAAACTGCTTAAGCTTTCTAATATACCAATTTATTCAATACAGTGCAGTATGGTAACCGCTAACTCAAGGATGTGATACACCTTGGACAAAAAAAAACAAGCTTTAACTACTTTGAATGTGCATGGCACTTATTACAAACGTCTGTTTCAGCAATATTTCAGCCCTGCAGAAGAAGTAGTCCGTGTATGGTTAATTTGTAGTTTTGTACAACATGACTGAAATTAGCCCACTTGTTTTGTTTTGTTCATTGCAAGAATGGAATTCATTCAGAATGTGATGCCACATACTTTCAGTCAGAACAGGCATTACATTGAAGAAGCTATCTTTTTGTTGGTTTAACAAAAATTTAGTGAAACTGTGAATGGGGGGGGGGGGGGGGGGGGATTGGGTGTGGCACACTTTTCTGTTAATATCACACTCACATCCCAGATAAATGGTTTGAATGATTTATTGATCAGCGAACAGAAGTGCTTCTATCTCCACTCTAGTCAAGCAATACCACACCAGATGGAGTGATGTACTGAACATCAGCACTGTCGTGATTTGCGGAAAATAATCGCAGAGGTTACCAGCTACATTAATCCAAAAGCCAAACTCTGTGTGCTGTAACACTCATCTTAGGTGGAGTGATACATAGTGTGAAAGGCCCAGTGATGGTGTACTCTACATCAGCACTCATAGAATGCCTCCTTGTCTTGGTCAGAACTTACTGTTGTATAGACAGTCTCGAGACATTCTTTTAAGTATTTTCTATTTACTGTTTTTCTCTTTTTTAGTTCATCATTATCTTCCATCTTCCACACAAAAGTCTGCCTGTAAAGCTGTCGAAACAATCGTCTGGTTGTGCTTTCTATCACATACTGTAAAGTGTGTTTTTGGATGCAATGCTGCGTTTAACCACAATTTGATTTGCCAATCAAAGCTGCCAACCTGCAGATGACAAGGTTTTGTTTTTTTGGGGTGTGCATGTGCTTCACGGGGGGAAAACATCCAATACAAACAATACTGCACCTTGAAGATTCATATGAGAACATGCATCATCACAATGACTGTCGTACCGTTGGGGAAGGAGCCGACAGCAGCAGATGGGACTCCAGCGTAGATGCCCCTGAAGCCCCCTGCCTTGTAGAAGCCCTGCTGACTCTGCAGCCTTGTCTTAATAGTGTCCAGGGGGAAGAGGGTCAAATCCACACACATCCCTGCACAGCCTCCTGCCTGCAGAGACAATCACTTTGTGAGACTTTATGAGGGGGAAACACACTCTTTAACACCAATGAGGGAAGATATATTTAGACCTTTCACTTCATTTGATGTGCATATGAGCCACATGGGGAATTGCTATTTGTTGTAAACACAACACTGAAAGTTTCAGAGCAAAAGTGGTGAACTTGTTAGTGGTAACTACAACAAATCAAGCAGACAAAGGGAAATATATGTATATGTATAAATAAATTGAAGTTCTGTTTGTGGCCTCCTGATTTGTGTCAGCTCAACATTCACCCTCCTTTCAGCTCTTGTTTTGTCTACACCAACTCCTGGAAGGTAATATCTGTCTCTTTAGCTTCTAAAAGCTCACCCATGCTAAGCAGCTAGCTTTTACCTTTGTTTGTCAGTTACAGGAAGAGGTGTATAGTTGATTTATCAGAGCTTTTATCACTGAAATCATATATCTGATGATGCTGTTGTGTTTAATGCTAATAATCAGGAGGGGTTAGGATGCTCAAAATATCAAAGACGCAAACTGTACATTACAACCAAAATACAGCAGAACTTTAAGTAACAGAACATAAACATAGGTATTATTTTCAGTAAAATACAAATAGATGTTCCTTTGTCACTGTATTATGAAGGAGTTATTATAATAATGTTTTATGCAGAAGCCCAAGGGTCTTAAAAAGGAGCGAGGACCTACACAGACATAAGGTTCAGCTAAACTCTGTCGTCTATTATTCTGACCTCTCTTCGTCTTTATTGGTCAATTATACGATATCAAATCCTCAAATGCTCAAAAGCTTTTGCCTTTTGTATATTTCTATATTTATCCTTCTATCTTTGCAGACTAATATTTACAGTCCATGATGTGAAGTCATGACCTTCACCACCTTGTCCTTCAAAGTCACCTCAAAGGAAACATGAAGCATGCTGAAGCATATTGATGCTTCAGCATGTATTTGAGTTGAGTGTGTTTCCTTGTCCATCCTTACCTCATAACAGTCATTGTTTTAGTGATGGAATAATGGAATAATTAATGATGGACTGTAAACTGTAAGTCAGTCGTGTTTGTATAATAAGACTCATAACACTGCGGCTGTTCCCTCTTGGGCCAGAAAACCACAGCATGGAGAGGAACAATAACTCTTGATGTGTCACATAAAAAAGAGCTGCCCTGCCCCCCTGGCTTCTTTAAGTAGAGACACAAACAGATGATCTTATCTTTGAGAAATGGTTCAGCTAAATAGAACCGCTCACACAAAAGTTACCACTTTTCAGACTTCCTGTCGATTCTTTATCGAGGACAGTAAGAATAACTCGGTTAATCTAAGAGCTAACTCCCAGAGAGTCACACATGCATTAGTTATTATTTTGTACATTTTAAGCTTGAATGGTTGTCATGATAGAAAGAATAGACCAGGGTTAAGTTATATTATACAGTGTTTCCAGGCTTTTCTGACATATGCATTCCTGTTCCTTTTTTTCTGGTTTGTATGAAGAAAACTACTTCAGCTCCTGTGGTGTTATAGTCTTTAAACACGAAGAACAGAATGCATTTGTCATTACTGATAGTAAAATTCAATATTGGTGTGTGACAATACTATTTTAACGTTGTCATTTTTTACTAGATTGCCACCTTACCACAAGGGACGTGACAAACTCTCGTCTCTCCATCCTCCGCTCTCAAAGTCTCCTCTCGTCGGTCGTGCAATTCGTGAAATTACACCCGTTTTGCATGTTCGACACTCAACCCGAATCAAAACATGCCTGTCAAGGACGCTGCCATCTTGGTTGAACCGCTTCCGCATGACGTCATTACGCATGTTGCTCACGTGCTGTCGAACGCTACTAGCGCGTGTTCATTTCTGTATTTACAGTCTCGGTCACATTTCTAAATCAAGACAAATCTACGCTTTATTCATTTGTTTTTAATTTTTTTTTACTTTACTGATAAAAATAACAATACAGGATATTTTTCTGAAACAGATAATGAACGCAGAAAAACAAACAAGATAGACAAAAAGTACAAAACGGTGAGATGCCAAGGGATGCTTCAAATCAAAGCATTTTGTGAAACATATCAGACGTACATAAATTAAAAAAAAACATAAAATTAACAGACAATATAAGTCTTAATTGCTTAGTTATTAGTGCTTTGTGAAATTGTAGAAATAGCCTACATTTCAATGTTTTCATTAAATCAGGGAAAAAGGCGACAAATGTATAAATGCGCAATAAATGTGTGATATTCTCTGGGTTGAGTTTTACAGAAAGTATAGTTGGAGATTCATCATGCACTGATTTGTGAGGTAAGTTATATTTAATAATTTAAAACCTCTCTATTTTTTTTGTTAATGAAAAATTAGTGATGTAGCATCCTAACCATTTTCCATAAAGAGACAAAATTATTCCAATAAAACAAAGCAGACGGTACAGAGATATTTGCACCCGGGGACAGATAATGTTTTTTGAACTGAATTGAGAAAAAAAGAAATCTATGCTTTAGTGGCTTTATTATCCCAGCATTTCACATATTAAAGTTCAGGCATGTATCGATTGCATCTTAACAATGCAAAGAAAAAACACACAAAAGAAACAACTAAAAGCTATTCTCAGTTGCAGTTACTCAGTATCTTAATGTTGTTGTGCATTTTGACGGCTAATGTTATTGTTCTAAATTTTTACCCATTTTATATTTGCTAGAAATGTTGCTAACAACTGGGAAAAGTCTAGAAAATAAATAAACTTAATGACACAAAGCATTAAAAGATGGAAAGATTAGGTTTAGGGAGAAGATCCAATCACATTTATCATATTTAAAAATTGCACCAGTCTCATCTAGTTTTAAGAAGACTCTCATAAATTGAATTTGAAGTGTTTATTTGACCATGTGATTAAATGGAGTCATGTACTGACACAACACAGTGATTATCATTGGGGGAAAAATGAAGTCTAAAAGGGAGAAAAATAACTCTTGTGACCTACCTTCACATGCACTTTTATTACCATTCAATAACATTACCCTGTATGTCTCATCTCTCCCTCCTGATCCCACTGAGTGAGTGTGCTCAGGTGAGTTTGTTCTTTTCTAGTGACACGCAGACTGGGTTATTTATGGGCTGTTGTCAGCCAGGCAGCGCCTCCTATTAGGGAAGAGCAGGCGAGGGGCCGCCACCTCTTTATTCAGCCCGGACCCAATGATGTCTGGGCTGAGTGCGCCCAGTTTGAAGCTCTGTGCCCGTCATCCATCTTGTTGATGCGGGTCTCACAGGGATCCCTTTGGATGTGAGCCCCAGCTGGATCTGTAGCGGGCTGCTGTCTTGATCTGTATTATGCCCGGGGATGGCAACAGCATCACTTAGCCTCTGCATCTCACATTTTATTGTCTCAGTGAAGCATTTCATGTGCTGCAGAGTACAAAAATGTCATTTTCTGTGAGTGACTTTTCTATTGCTTTGGTCTGTTTTAGTTACATTTTACTTTGCTGGATTTATGCAATGGATACTTATTATCACACTACTTTTCTACTGCTTCTTTTACAATGCAGACCTTTAGGAAGACTTTGTCCCTCAGTTAAGTCAATAAAAATAATTAATTCTGTGCCATGTAATTGATTTTGTCTTCTTTCACTTGATGTCGACAAGTTTGTGGTGTCCAGAGTGCTGTCTGCTCTGTCATGTAAAGTCATTTATCACCCTGTCACAGGACGTCCTTGGGTATTGGGATTTTTGTCATTTGTGCTCCAAATGCTATGTCTAAAGGAACAGTTAGTAAAAGCTTCAAAAGTGGCGTTAAAATCTACAGCTACAAGACTGGACACCCATAAAAAGTTGTTTAATAGGTTTGTTACCTCTGAAAGTTTAATATGGGTCTCTTGTCCAAAAAAAGTAGTTTGAATCAATGCGTCTGAAACATTTATTTACTTCTGCAGCAGTGATGGAGCATTTTTTTTTTTCCGGTCAAACTTACAAGCAGCTTGTAGGCTTCACCTTTTTTCAAATGACTTTTAATCAGGAACCTGTCAGGAGTCGAGCTCTGACTGTGAGAGGAAGAATACTAATAGAAACAGAAATTGGTCTGCACCAACGGGGGTGTGTGTGTTTTTGATGAGAGCCCTGCCAGGGGGTTGGTGAATTTATCTATAGAAGTTAATGTTTAAGCTGCCTGGATGAGAGCTGGAGTGTTCAGTTACCCCAGTGTAAGGTCAATGAGAAGCAACCAGAGTCTGGGCAGATTTGCAGGGAGCACCATTGATCTTGACCCACTCCGAGTATGATCTCAGAGATAAAAGGGAGGAGACGAGAGGGGGAACTTATTCACTGTCAGCCACAAGTCAGCAAAGGGCAATTCTAGCCTGCAGGCTGTCTTTGAAACACCGAAGGGCAAAATCGCGGTGGATTAAGGCGCGAGGTGGGGAGGGGGAGAAATGCAAGCAGCCATAAGTGTTATTGTAATAACACAGAGCTGCCAGCTACGGTTGCACTCCCTTATAGAGCATGTGTGCTTTGTGACAGCCAGAATGAACTCAGGATAAAAAAAAAAGTCATGAGATTCGCACAGGTGAGAGGGTGTTTAGAGTTCCGACTAAAGTTTTTTAGACACCTTTTTTTTTTTGCCTGTGTGTGTGTTTTTTGCCTGTGTGTGTGTTTGTGGTCTGTGTGTGTGTTTTTTAGACACCTTTTTTTTTTGCCTGTGTGTGTGTTTGTGGACTATGTGTGTTTTTTTTTCAGACAGGGCAGATTGCTTATCTTCAAATGAATTTTCATTACCTTCATTTTAAAGGCCGAGTTGCTCTTTTGAACACTGTTATGAAGCAAGCATTGTCTTTTTTTCCCCCCCTTGAGAAAGCACCATCTGTAATGGTCATTATTTGTGAGCTGAGAGGAACACACATCTTGAGTGTGACACGGTGATATTATTCATGAGACAGGATGGTCGAGCAGCGTGTTAAACTTCATCGCAAACATAACTCCTGCTCATTAGCCGGCCTAACATTTGCATCATTAGGACAGTGCAACAGCAGGGGCAGGAGGAAATGCAACTAAGCGCCTTTCATATAACTCTGTTTTTTGTTTTTTTTACTCTCAGGATGATAGGCTACATGAGTTCGTGACAGGGAGGGAGAGCGGTAAAACGAAGAGAGGAGGGAGGTGACAGTAGGAGAGGAAGGAGGTAGGTGAGATGAAGGGAGGAGAGGAGAAAAGAAAGGTTAGAGAGAAAGAGGAGAACAAAAGAACATTCATTATAAATTCACTGAATCGACAAGCTGTCAGGCTGCGCTGCCGTCTACGTAGTGTATAAGCCTCTGCTGAACTATTGACTCCTACGTCCCACCCAAAACTTCTCTCTCCTCTCTCACCTCTGCTTGCATTCATATCACCTGTTTCTGCTGCTCGCTATCTGCTCTCTATTGAACCCCATGAGCCTCGCAAAGCCACGTCCTCATCCTATCTACCCCTTTCCCCTTTTCTCCCCCTCTGCCCTCTCATCCCGTCTGGGCCAGTGGTTGAAATATGAGCTGCCTGTAGCATATTGATCCCATGCCTAGCTCCTGCCTAAAGATAGATGGATCACAGACAAGGCAAAGCACTCCTCCTGATGCCTCCTTCTCCTTCTCCTCCTCTGCAGCTGTAGCAGCGGCAGTGCCAATGGATTCACTGGTTGATATTGATTGCGACGATCAATTTGGCCACAACGCAATGCTGATGGATTCTGTTGTCACTGTCTCAGTAGGAGCTGAACAGAGGGCTGTCACACAGGCTGAACTGTGATGGCCTTCGATTGGTCAGGACGTGTGTAATCAGCTCTGTGTTAGAGCTGTCCAGTGGCAGGGGCCACAATAGAGGCATCAGTTGTCAAGACCTCCTTCACCCTCGGAATAAATCACTGAAGATAAAGCTTTAAATAGCATGCAGATTATTTGATGTGTTTACTCATTTATGACAATCTTCTGGCTTCCTTAAGTCATATATGACATCATATGAGATAGACTAAGGCTGCCATTCATTTATTTGCAATGAGTCATTGTTCAAGCAAAGGGAGAGCTAACAACTTAGCTTAATTAAGCTTAGCTTTATGCTTAAGCTTTTTTTTTTAGCATAGGTGTACAAACCTTATCTTAGCTTTACTTAGGCTTATTTACTTCACATAGCTTAGCTTAACTGTACTTTTCATAACTATCATTGTAAACATTGTACATGCTTGTGACGGAGTCCTCTTTCAAAACACCCCAAAATCTTAAAAACACAGGCATAGTCGAAGACTGCAATTGATGTGTTTTATTTTGAGCCGGCCTCCCAAGGTGAAGTGACAGATATATTTCCAAAAACAGGAAATATTTAAACTATTTACGAAACAAAAGTCTTCCAAAAACAAAATTCCACATGAGCGAGCAAACAAAACTGCGCTTCAAAAAGAAAGTCTCCAACACGTTACCTCCTCTCTGACCAACCTGCCTGAAAGCAGCAAGCAGCCATCTTTTAAAGCAAGAAGCCCCTCCCACTGGGCGTTATGAATGACATAACACTTTAAACAAAACACACTTTCTCATGAATGAGATGATTTTTAATCTGTTACATTCATATGGTCTACTCATAACTAAATGAAACATTTGAATCCATATTTATTTAACACCACAGCAATGTATCAGTGGCGATACATTGTAAACAAACACTTAATTAAACAATCAATCACGTGATTAATATTGCGCGCCGCCTCCGCCTATTTAGAATGCGGAAATGGGCCGCCTCTGTCAGGCACCCAAACGGGACACAGCGGAGCGCATATGAAACGCACCAACGGTAAGAATACTATGAATATATATATATACATCTATACATCATACACCTTTGAGACAAATTAAATTGCAGTTCAAAGTGCTTAACAAGAGTGCAGAAAAGTTGTTGACAAAAAGTAGTTTATAAAATCATTGATAAAATCATAATGACTAATGCACACCAATAAGAATGAAAAAATATGTATAAAAAGAAAATAAAAGAAAATACGACACATAAAAGCAACAAGATATTAAAATAAATACATAAGAGGAAAATATTTAAAATTGTCATAGGATAAAAAAGACAATACAGTAATGTTAAGATTTGAATTGATATAAAACACTATATAAAAGCCAGACTGAATAAATTAGTTTTAAGACTACATTTAAAAACATGATGGGACTGTTGCCAATGAGAAAAGGTTAGAACCCTGATGTTAGCACAAACCAGCTGTTTCAACTGGGGATCTTCTTCTTCACGGTTAAACTCTGATCGAGTTTCTTATGTAACTCAAACTGCAGTTGATAGTTATATTTTCCCTCCTTCCTTTTGGGCACCAAAATATTACCATAACAATCTTTTGCAGTGTAGGAAGATATTGTTGGAAACTTGGGATGAGCAAACAGTTAGTTAAACCTCATAGCTGCTTTCACCCCGATTCAGGATTTGATGGCAATCAATTTGATTCAAAATGAGGTAAGTTTCAGCCTGTTTTAATCTTATCAGCTGATACAACATAACATTTTATTTTGAATTAAACTAAGTAGCCTAACTGACTTACGAGTCTTGTTGTGTAAGAGCTGCGTCCCGATAATCTGTTCACATGGAAATTAAAATTTGGGATGATAAAATCACAATCTGCTCTTTTTCCCTTCACCTGACCTTCACATCTATGTTCAGAATGAAAAGTCAATATTGAAATTTGAGGTATTGTACCGGCCCTGAGCAGAGTGGCAACAATATTTAGAGTCACAAACTCTGATACTGTAAGTTCTTTTTTATCAACAGGTTGAATTATCTCTGATGAAATGTGCTGACAGATGTTTAAAAAAAAAAGGAAACTGTGAGCAGCCAGTCTCCTCGCTGAAAGCACCAAAACAAAAATTAGTTCAAAGGAGATACAGTATCTATTCATCACAACTAGTGTGGCTGACTTCTACCCTTCGCTTACATCAGCTGACTGGCCTTTCTCTGTTTTGGTTCTTGGCCACGGCTGACACGTGCATTTGTCACGGCCTTTAGTGCTGAGGAGGAAAAGGTGAGCGCACCCAAACCAAAATTCTTCACAAAGCAAAATCAATCCTGGGAGCTTTGTGTGCAGCATCCTGTGCCCTCTGATAAATCACTTCACTTGGTCTCCATTCTTTATACCGTATGATTTAGCTTCTTTTTGCATTTAATATTAAGAACACCACTACCCAATGGAAAGCCTAAGACGATCCTTTCCAGTTATGGAACATTTTGTTGTGAATGGTGTCACACACACACACACACACACACACACACACACACACACACACACACACACACACACACACACACACACACACACACACCTCATTGACTCCACTAATGCCAGCCTGTCTTTGTGTCTGCAGTGACAGATATCCCTGACAAAGCCTATTGCCTTCTGGTGGCTGATGCCTCGGCATGGCTTTTAACATTTCACAAAGCATCTTGCAACACTGTAAGCCTCTGTCATGTATGACACTGTCTCTTTAAGGCCCTTTAATGTCTTTATTATGCCCTTTTTGGGGTTCGTATATTTAATCTATGTTCCTACTTTTGTACGTTCACAATAGATAAAGTCTGAAAAAAGTGTCTGTTTTCATGTACTGCTCCTCCTTGCTCCCTCTACGCTCTGAGTCCGTCAGCTACGCTCTGTTGAGCCCCCACTGTTAGACCCCACGTGGGCCAAGTCTGCTCTGATTGGTCTGCCGATCCGCTCTGTCGTTATTGGTCAGTTGCTCAGCACGCGTCTCGGAAATTTCAACATGAGCTGCTGGGCTTGCCACAACGAGCCAATGGACTTAGATCAGTGATCTCACACTGACAATGACGCCGCACTGACAAATCTTTATCGAGGGGGGCTAGAACCGAGCGTTACATGCAGCTAATGCTACAGTTAACAGGAGGACGTAGGAGAAGCTTCTGCGGACTTTGAATTTTTGCACATAGATGTGCCTAAACATGCAAAGGATACATGGAAAACACACTAAAGAGCATATAAAACCAGAAAAAGCATAATATGGGACCTTTGACAAAATAGATATGACATTGGCAGACGTTGGTTTTCCATTTCTTTTTGTTTAGTAAGAACAGAGGATCTATATTTTGTCGATGATGTTGTGGGAGCGGGAATGATCTGGATCTGCAAAGCAATATTTCATTTGTTAAATACTAAAAATTGAATAAAAACATTTCGAGAATTTTATATTTTCTTTCCTTTATGTCTTCAAGAGTCAAGATGTCAAGACCCTGCCATCAGTATGTGACTGTATGTGAATGATTTAGAGACAATTCTGAATGGCAGGTTGACACCTTGATCAGTAGACTTTGAGGGCGTTATACAAGTGCAGTCAATTGTTCCATTAACTAATTACAGTTGGGATGATGATTGGGAAGGATGCAATGTAATAGAGCTCAACCAATTTATCGGCTAGCTGATAATATCAGCCGATATTAGCATACCAGTGACTATCGTATCGGCTAATTTTATCGCAGGTATCTGCCAATATTATTTATTCACCAGTCAAGTAGCATTTCATTTGAGTTTCATTGTATTACACTAGCAGTTCTCTTTCACCAACAGAGTGCGCTATATGGATTACAACAAGCAGTATCACCATTCAAAGTGCTGCAAGTACATGCACAGTTACTTTCCAGTTGACTGCAATTGAGGGATAAATGTAGCAAATGTGTATATCTATATGATCGAACATAGATCTCAGAAAGATATCGGACAGCCCTACAATGTCATTTCTTAATTTCATCTTTATCCCATAACTTTCCCAAACCCTTTTTCCCCTTTAACACAATAATCCATCTGAACGCAGATAAAGGACCCCAGAATGGAAAAGGGAACATTTGATAGGAGTCTTATCCTCTTAGTAACGAAATCTGTACTCTATTAATGATCCTCTGACCATTTTTCTTATAGCAATACTGGGCTAAGGCTTCACATGTGGAGCACAAAGTATAGTTTTTACGACGACATCGCACAGCTCTGTCAATATCCACCAGTGCCATGTCTGTCTGAGAGCTTACAGTATGTGTGGCATGTCGAAAGTCTGCACTGTGCTAAAAGCCTGTTCAGCACAGGGACCAGATGTGAACAAGTAGATTTCATCTTTGCTGGCAGTCATTCTCTCCAGGCAGCTGCAGGTGGATCAATAACACCGGTCCCCCGTCTCCGCCTGAATGAGAGACTCGGAGTGGCTCTTTTGGCAAAGGCATGTACAGATACATTCGTTTTGTGTGGATCGATTTATGACATGAACATCAAATAGGAGAGGAGGACAGAAAATGGTGTGCGTGTGTGTATGCCCCTGTATGTGTGTAGACTCCATGCAGGTTTCTCTATCACCTCCTCTGTGGGTCAATGAAGACGGAGGAGCTGCATTACAGTAAAAAATATGCACAAACATGCTTGGCAAACCAGTCCTATCTGTTCTGTCTGTGCAGCCTAATAGAAATATAGATCTGTTCTGGCATGCCCCCCTGTCACTCTGACATTTGATTCATCCCTTCATGAGCTGATTCAATCTGGCATCAGCGTGACACACTGACGCTTTGTGACGCTTTTAGTCACAGGAGATATGTGACAAATTGTTGCCTTGAATGTGAAAAATGTTTGTCATAGATGAGACCTTTAATCAGAGCACAGTGGGAAGAGATGACACGGTGAACATTAGCATTGCCCTCCTCTCCTCTGCATTCACCTTCAGGTTACATTGGAGAACTTTTGCTGGGGTCTGGAAATGAAAGTATCAACCAAACTGTGATAGTGATCAACTCGGCATTCTGTCGCAGACTACAATTATGATTCAGCAACATAAATGTTACATCAGATTGTCCTCTGCTTGCAAATAATGACCTTTAAAACAGTAAAGAGTGAGCACCGAGGGAGAAGCTAACCTTTACATTTGAATAACATCTGGACAGCGAGGGCTGCTTTACTGCAGTGTCAGAGTGCCATCTAGTGGTCAAATACGACACAGAAATTCTACCTTTTCATGTCATTTGGATAATGTGATACAAGGAAATGAAGGGTGGAGTATTTGTTTTTATCCTCTCAAATAACCAATGCAGCTCATATTTCGTAAAATATTTGAATAGTGAAATCAATGTCAAAATAAAGGCATAAAATAATTGCATTCAAAAAAATGAAGTGGCTTCATTAACCCTGCATTCATAATTTATGTTCTTCCAATTTATCAGTTGTCAGACATTATGTATTAGCAATTTTCACCTCCAAACACATGGGATTGCTCCCATCAGATCAGTGTATAAGAGGAAAGTCTTCAGGGACCAATGTGCCTGATTGTATGGTAATAAGCCATTAGCATGCTAATTTTACCATTCATCTTTGCCATTATTGCCTTCATCAATATGAACCAAGGCTGCACAGTCGCCATTTGTAAAACAAAGTTTTAGTTTTCTTTTGACGTGCTCCTTCACATTGAGATTAAAAATGTGTAATGTCAGGACAAACAGCACAGTATGCATCTTTGGAGAAGAGGGTAAATGTAGAACTCTCTCTATTAACGGTTTCCTATCTGCAGCAAAGACAGTGACTACAATAGAAGTCCAGCAGCTATTAACAACTTTGTTTTGCAGAGCTGCCTGTACAGGGAAAGTCCTGAAAGGTCATAAGAGTCAGCAATAAAGGCAGATTAGAGTGAGCTCCAACATAGTGTGGTTTTTAAATTGGTTTAATCTACATTCATGCAGCTCGGGAGCAGGATAGACCTCATTAGACACCAGCCACCGGTTACATTTTACTTCCTCTGCAGGTCAGACAAAAGTCAAAGAAAACAGCAGCTTCACTGGTATGTGATTACACCTGGTCATAAATCTCAATCAAATATTTATATTAACAAAACCCTTTGCTGTTTAACTGGTAATTAAAATGTTGCACCTTCTCCTGTACAATCCTGAACAGTTTTGTTAAGAATCTTTTATCTTCTTTGATTTTCATTGTTGGGTTGAAAGAAACAGGATGAATGGCTTTAGATGATGAAAAATAAAGGTGTAAAGCCTCGCCCATCTACACTTTTTCCAACTCTCTCACATGGATGTGTAATGCTGCAAATAACTTCATTTTCATAGTTCCCTAAAATCATTAAACAATACACTCCAAAGCCAACTGAAATGAACCCTTCTAAAAACCTATCCAATTAAAATGATTAAAGTTATGATCCCTGTTGACAATCTAGCACTCGTGAAATCTGCAAGCCTGGTCAAAGTCCATAAAATGGTGTGCCATGTTGGTCTAATTTGTCACAAAAACATCAAATAATAAAAAAAATACCAAAACTCAATCTGCTTATACAAAAAGCTTCCAAACTTTTTGCACAACTGCACCCTACAAGAAAATGCATAAAAAAAAAGAAGAAAAAAAAAGGAGTAGGGCATTTCTCGATGTAAGGCTTTCTTTGGCAAATCAACATAATTGTGACAATTTAAGATTTCCAACCATAACATCATCATCATGTTTCAGTGACCTTTTGTTGCATGGAGGCTGTTCTCATGCAGAAGATTCACCTGGGGCTCCAGATCTGCTCAGGACCTCATCCCACCTGAAATCCTTATAGGATTTAGGTCTCTGTGGGGGTTCAATAGTCTTCTCTAGAAGTGCAAAATAAAGACGCGTGTTGCTGTGCAATTTATTTCAAGGGAAATAACATTTTGTTCCTCTACAACCCTGTGCCCTGCAGATGTAAATCATAAGGACAATGTTTGTTTTTTTAGGGACAAGTAGTAGGATATTCATTACTTGTAAGTCATTTTTTCTTCTGTATACAACATGTAAAATTAGAAACACTTCGTAAATATAAAATGTTGTATCCAATCCAAACAAAACTGTTATTTAATGGATTATTTAGCAGTTATCAAGTCTCAATCTGCAGCTTATCTTTCCCAGTTAGTTCAAAACAAAGAGGAGGACCCACATGCAGGAAAGCTAAACTATATTTAATTAACATCATTTAAAAAAAGACCAAAAGACAAAACAAGACCGGCTTCTTTAAAGTCCAACTAAAAAGCAAAAAGAAACAACAAGAAGCAACCAGAGAATAAATAATTTACATCTCAGGAGTCAGGAACAAGGGTAGGAAGATGTCTAAACCACACCAGAAGGGCAAGAGGTTAAATAGATAAGAGGTAATCAAGACCAGGTGTGACAGACAAGACACAGGTGAAACTAATGAAGCCAATCAAAAAGGAGGGAAACCAGACAACGGGAGGAAGTAAGACAAGGGAAGGAATAGAGAAAATAAAACATGAAAGACAAAGTTAACCCAGAATAGAGAAACACGAGGATAGGGAAAGACAAAATAAAACAAACATTGACAACAAAACTCTGAATACATGAATTAAACAAGAGTAAGTCATGACATATCCAAATTTTAAAAAATGAATAGACTTTTCTTCTGACTTTATGAAGGCCATTTTTACCATTTTGCCAGAAAATGCTCTCACTCATAAACAACAAGCAGACTGTCATTGCAGGAAATCATGCAATTCTTCTGTATCATTATACAACATGCATTTATTTGTCAACACTAACACATCTGTTATACAGTAGTTTACTGTAAACATGTTTTTCCTGTTGTCACCAGTTCCATTTTTAATGTGTTGGTATAATGTGGTCCACACTAATGTGCTGAACTGTCAAGAGCCACAAATACTTTCTTAATGTGAAGATGCTGACTTTGTGTTTGGCCAAATCAAATACTAAAGTTTATGATACATATAACGTAGATTACAAAAGCAATATCAAGAACCTTTCTATGGAAGTTGCTTTTCTTTATACGTGGGATCAAATGAGATTTTAAACAGATTGGATTTTATCTGTTCATAAAGAAAGTGCATTCTGGTATAGGAGTTACTGAGGGAGCTGATATTGAATGTTATGAAACTTTTGTTGAAGTATGAACGAATCTGCGAGCACCCTGCTGGTGTTGGATTGAATATTGGTTGAGTATTTTTATATTATGTTACACTTTTATCTGCTATACTACTACACATACACTTATAAGTTGAAACATTGTTCCCTTTCTTCATTTACATTATTTAAAGCTTTATCGCTGTACTGGTTGCGCTGAACGAAGATTTCACACAAAATACGACCATTTATGATAAGCTTATAAGAATAAGACATTGTGAGAGAATAAACTAGATGTTTGTTCTATTAAAAAGTGATACGTTAATAAATAATTAAAAACATTTGAGTTATACAATATTAAACAAATAGGAATCACAGACTTTATATTTAAGTGTATTTGCAGTATTTGTTTTGTTCTTTTAAATAAAAGGGAATTTAGATGCAGGACTAAATTGGTTAAGAACAATTATTATAACAGAAGCAAGAAGGGGAAAAAACAATCGCTGAAAAGGGGGCACTAAAAGGAATAATTAAGGGTGAAGAAAAGGGGGGCATATCAGCAGTTTTAGTGGTCAACCTAAAATGAAACAACTATTACATGAATCACAAGGCTGCAACTTCACATTGCTAAAAGCTGAGCCACCAGACTCACCACCAGGGTTTCATAAAGAATAAGAGCAGGGAACCATGGACCAACTGTCTCGATCGGTGCAACAGCCAAAATCTCATTAATCAGTAGAACAGACACATTTCTAGTCTAATGGAAGTTGTGCACACCAGCAGAAACACAACTGCAGCATGCCAGACAGGAGAAAGAGGCCTGCAGGTACACATACATAAGCTGTCCTGATTAGTGGTAATGTCTACCACATTAATAATGACTTCAGTGCTAAGAAATGATGGATAGATTAAGTGACAGGCCTCCATTAGTGACCTGTGTTTTTAATTTATATTAGTGGTTCCCACTAAATGAATCCATGACTTCAGGTCGAGAAACAGTTTGTTGAATTGTAATTACATGAGACTGCCATTATTAACTCCACTGAACAAGACATTGCCCATTACCTTTAACTGCTTGTTTGCAGGCATCACAAATTAGCGCTAATAGCTTGCAGTAAACACAGCTAATTACGCTCCACCACTACATTTCCTCCAACATTCTCCTTTTCTTTTACTGCCACGAGTCTTTCCATCCTAATTGGTGTCCTCATTGTCTCTCATCTCAGAAAACTGATGCCATTACATTTCTAACAGTAATGTTTCCAGACGCCTGCAGGCCCAGTGAAAATGACTCTGTGATGTGTGCAATGATCACTCATATGTTCGGCACTATGCAGTTGTTGGCTATAAATAGTCAACACATAATAGAAAATGTTGGAGTAACAATAATAAATTGCAGTCAAGTTAATTGGTATACTAGCTGCATTTATTTGATTTTTTAGAATGATTTTTTTCAATATTTTGCCATGTAAGTTCAGGTGTTCTGCTAGTGCTGCAATACCTTAACTTCCCAGCAGAGGGGGCACATGTCTTTCAGGCCAAATATGAAAACGTCACAGGAAGAAACACCCACACATATTTCCCCTCATGCTACATTGACACATGCTTTTTTGGATTTCAAACTTTGAATCCACAACAACAACAACAACAACAACAAAAAAGTGCTTTCATGCAAAACTGTCACTTTCCCAGTCAAGTTTCAAGCTAGTTCTGATCCTAACTTGATCCTCTTCCATCAGACCAGTCATAAATCTGCACCTCCGTCCCTAAAACTCACTTGAAGAGTGAAGAAAGAGGGGAGATATTTTAAAGAATAATCCCTGATTCCAACAGACAGAGGTTAAGAACATGTTGGTATAAGGTATTAGAGCAGAGAATATACAGCACTTTACCTGAATCCTAAGAAACTAATTACATTGAAGTTGTTGAAATCTGAAAGCTGAGCTGACGAGTAAGGAATTATGAAACGTCACATATAGCAAACAGCAATGATGGAAAAGTTTTCAGCAGATAAAGTGATGAAATTCATTTTTAGGAAAAACCTTTTTATTTTATTTTAAAGAGCTTCAGCAGCGGAGCAATAAAAGGTGGAATAAAAACAAGATCATAATCTTTACCAGCTGCTGCAGGACAAGAACAAGTGAGAGAGTTGGTCTAAAGTAAAGGGATTGGGCGTAATTTCTTATGTGTCGCCCAAAGCTAATAGTCAGATAATTGCCGGTCCCTGCTTTCCTCCCAGCTTCAGGTTGTTTAATTAGATCAAAAGCTGATAAGTGAGTCTTGATTTTTAAATGAGCTTCTCAGAGGGTTGCAGGTTGGAGAGATATATCCACACCGATGATGTTGATGGCCTGAAATACGTCAGGAAGTCTGTACATGGCAGGGATGGATTTGTTTACACACACACAACATGTTTTCTCTTCACATGCAGATACTGCTGACATGCATGCAGATATGAATAAAACATGTACACTGTCATGCAGTAAGGAGTTATTTGCATGCACATATACAGAATAAGTGTTATCAATGGCATGTGAAGCAGGAATATTCTGCCTGATTAAAATGTATCTTTGTATATATACACACAGTACTTTCAAAAATGACACTTTTCCTCAGGGCCCCCGAACATTACCTCATAATACCATAGGCTATAGGCATTTAATATCCCTCTCTCTCTCTCTCTCTCTCTCTCTATCACTCTGCTCACCTCCCATCTCAGTTCTTCTCTGCCAGGGGTCTAATCCTCTGTGACTAATAGGCTGGATATGAGGATTATTTTTTTACCTGCCCAGAGACACAGAAAAAAATAGACACAGAGAGGGAGAGATGAATGGATATGTGAAAAGCTGATCTTTTTAATGGTATGACAGAGTCGGTCACCATCCTGCCCCCGACTGAGCCAAAATCAGTTTGATTGCTTATACCAGCAGTAATGAAGCCTGAGAGCTATAAGGTAGTTTCATGTTGGAGAAATGTAGGGCTGAAACAGGGTCAACACTGAATCATTCTCACTTTTTGGTTGGAAACAATTGGTCATGTTTTCGTGACAGTCTTCATTTTCTTAAGATTTGTTTTTTGGCTTTATACGCCTTTATTTCAGAGACAGGACAGAGGATAGAGTCAGAAACTGGGTAAAGAGAAAGTGGGGAGCGACATGCTGAAAGGGAGCCTTAGGTGTAGGATTTGAGCCCAGGTCGTTCGCTTTGAAGTACGAGGCCTGGGACACACATGCTAACTGCTAGGTTACCAGGGCCCCTTCGCAATAATCTTCTGAATCCAAACTGATGTTCAGAGACTTTTTTTTTTTTCAGTATTCAAACACGGTCTGTCAAGTTCAATCAGATCATGTTTTAGTTTCCTGTTTATTTTATCAGTCATTTCGTATTTTATTTTGTGCTTACATGTCTCTGTCTTCCAGATCCCGCTCCTTGTGTTTTCCGCCTAGTGCTCCCACGACCTGATTGTACTCACCTGCATCTCATTATCCCCTGATTGTCTGTGTATTTAAACCCAGTGCGTCCTCCCTTATGTTGCCTGTTCTTTGTTTTTCTCCTTGTCATGCCTCTTTCCAGCAGTCCTCTCTTGTGAGTTTTCTACGATTTGACTATTTGCTTGTTTGTTTTTTTTGCCTGCTGCCTTTTTGGAGTTGTTTGACTAGCTTATTGATTACCTGTGTGTGGCCCTGGGCTGTTTATTAAACTCTGCCCCTGTGTGGTCCTGCATTTCTGATTCCTTTCATTTTATCTTGTTCTGTTACATACAATGTGATCGCTGATCTACTCAAAGGATTTCTGCTCAGTAGAGAATACGCTGTAGTTCAATTTCTCCTCTTTTGATAGTAAGACAAAGTCAATGAGTTTCATACACTTTATCTCAACTTACAAAAAACAGCATACAACAAAACAGACCTTTGTATTTTAGCAATGTAGCTCTTTATAGCCTTCTCTTCACTGAAGCCCAAATCAAAATCAGAGCTACAGTTATGAACTAAAGTACTTTTTGTGTTACATGAGTCTAATGCTATTGCAGCTCCGTACTGATTGTACACTGAATACAGCCTTCAATGTGGGCCTGTCTGGTCTTAGAGCTAAATGTGAATGTAAGCATGCTAACTGCCAGTACCATGGCTCACACACCTTCAGTGAAGTGTGTTAGCATGATAACGATTACTAATTAAATCCCCAGTGAGGAGTTTTTAGATGGATATGAAACAGACTGAAATGAAGTAAAGCCTACTACTGATGTCTCTATATGACCAAAAAAGGTAAGAGGGCTGTCTGTCAGCAAAAACTAAAATGAACGATATGGTCATTTTACTTGCCTAAAACGGTTACCATGGGTTAAGTGTGAGACAAGCAGGCTGAAGTCAAGGTGAGTGATACAATTGACTGTTAAAAGAAAGAAGGACATTCTTTTTTTTTTCTTTCTTTTGTCAAAAACCACTACAGCGCTTTAAGATAAACATAAAGTATAGCTGAGGCTTGCTAGTTTACTGGGGGCATTATAGAATTGGACAATTTTGACCTGATGCAGGGGAAAGGGAAAAAAAGTCAGATGATTACTAAAGTCACTGGGATATATTAAGGAGCCATGATTCTTTTTTTTTCAAACACATCAAAAAAGATGTTAAGATTAACAGTGACATGGTCCGCCTTAGCGATGCTGTTAGCATGGCTAAAACCTTTACTGAACATGATCTCAGGGAGGGCCCCGTGCAGGTTTGAAACTGTTGCCTCTGTTGTTTGAAGGATTCCCTTACAGAAGACAACACTTCATCAAGACAGTCATCCGTTTTTGCATGCTCCAATAATTAATTTGAATATTTAAAGCTCAAAGTGTGTCAGTTGAAACGTTCTCGTGCTCTCTTACCATATGGTTCACTCTTTTGATTTCAAGAGCTTTGGCTGGTTAAGATCGCATCAGTGGATAATGAGATCGTACAAGAAAGAGCTAGCAAAGCTTTAGGTCTGGAATACAATATAGCTAATCTTATTAAACAACCTCTATAGTAAATATATGCAGTGAGCCTCCATCCAATGCTTCACATTGTAATCGTGTCAAAGGCCTTGGACAAAGCGGAGAATGTGGTCCTCTTTCAGTGGCCTGTCATGCTGCATTATTTAAGACAGAGCCACTGTTTCCACTTCAAAACGTGTTGTTGGGATAACTGGTCCTCAAAATAAAGCATAATGGTAGACACTGGGATGGAGAGCTGCCCACTCAGAGATGATTTCTTCACGGTGTTAGCATACGAGTAATCTTTTATGTTGTTAGTGTGGCAGCAGACGGCAGCACTTTGATTTTATTTAATTTATTTTATCAAGAAATATCAACGTTTGTTTTTCTGAAGTGTCAAACTCTTGCAGTGGTAAAACAGCCAGAAATTGTTTGAACCAGCTATTGGTCACTCAGTTTTACTCATGAATCAATGTTCACATGTTGAGGGCCTATTCATTGCAAGAAATTGGATGTCGCCCCATCCATTTCAGAGTCATCAAAAAAGTAAACAGGAAGTATATGACATTGCTTTAGAAATTTTACAATTTAAGGTAAACAAACAATATGAAAATGACGGATGTGCAATTTAGTTATGTTTCATTGACATTTAAGTTTTACTTTTCAGCATAAACTGGTATTAAACTATAGCATGCTCTCATATTTTCCCCTGACCATAACAATGTTCTACACTACTGTATGACCCTTTGAATTAAAATTGTTTCCAAATCACAGAGGAATGGCTCTGCACTGGTGCATCCACAAAGATGAGCCATCTCACAGTGAACTCTGTCCTCTGGGAGCTCATTTACTGAGTTTCCACTGACTCTTGGGAATATCAACTGCTTAATCGCTTCCCAGTTCTCTCCCGTACACATATATGTGCTATCTATGGTTTAAATTTCTGATTTTTTTTTTTTTAACAGACAGAATACATTGGAAACAGAATTCTGCTGACAGATTAATCATGTCCACTCATATCTGCTGTTTTTTGTTGCAAGGGGAAACCATGCCAAGACACATGCACACTTATCCAGGAAGTACTTGACGAGGCCAAAACACTGGAAAACAAATGCACATTAACACACACTCTCCTTTTACCCAGTAGCGCTTCCATGACAAAAAGTCATAGTGACATATTGCTCATGCACACTTTCCTTTCGCACACTTCCATTACAGTACATGTCTGTTGTTTGTCTTTAGCTCCCACCAACCTACCTTTTTCACTCAAGGGGGGATTTCTGGAGATTGTGTGTGATAGAGGGATTAATATACAGTAATGGTGACAAAGAGCATTATTTGCTATGTTGAGCAGCCTCTTGATTACTTAGGACGATGGGGCTAAAACGAGTAAAAACAAAAGCAGTAATTCAGAGCAGATGCATTATGAGGTGAATACTGACCACTCATCTATAGAGGGAGACGGATGCTGCCAGGAAGTTATTAAATAAAAACACATAATCTCCCTGCCCCGGTGGCACAATGTAAGCTTCAGGGCCGGGGGGTGTTAACGGTAGTTTATGAGCATGTTTATGGAGATCGATATGGGGTAAGCTGCAGTGGTGGGGGACGCAGTGCAAAGGCATCAGTGAGATTGTTGTTCTGAGTGGAGGCAGCTGCAGCCTCACAGTAAAGTTTATACACGTTCTCTTTGGAATAAACAACTTCTAACTATATTGTCGTAAAGTTCAGGTGGTGCTGGAGCTTTTTGATTTATGGATACCTTTTTTTACCAGCATGCCAATGTCGGTATACTGAAAAAAGTGAATAACATATTGAGAGTCATAAGATGATCTTGTACTGAACAAAACATACAAATATTGAATATCATGAAGTGATCACATAACTCACGGTTTAGTTATCACTTCCAGTCCTATTTCATCATCAAAATGTTGATGTAAGCGCTTAAATCTATGTAGCAAAAGGTACTTGAGCCGCCAAATGTTATTGAATCACATGGATAAATTGATAGAAGCCTTTAATGTTATCATTTTACTATGATTGTTTAACTAATCTCTAAAGGCCCAAATAGAGACAAGAACTGACCATCTGTTTGAGAAACCCATTTACACACTACATACAGTGGTATCTTTTTTGTGATGCCTTTTTGCTGAAAATTAATATTTCGTATGTGCTTTTAGGCACAGACATCTTCTCCAGAGGAACATATCAAGTCTTGTTTTTGTGACTTGGTTTAAAAGAATCATATTCCTGTTATTCACATTGCATTATCATCAGCAAAATCATTTCCTCAATGATGATAAAAAACATGATAACTGGCAAAACAGAGGACCTGAGGACATGTCAAAATAATTCCTGCACAGGTAGGACTATACTTCAATGGCACTTAGTCCTCCCTTTGGGTCACAGAGCAATGGCTTATGCTGGCCTCATTAGAAAAATAACAATCACACAGGAAGAAAAGCACAGAGGAAGAGGTAAGATACCTACTCCTCCTTGAAGGATGTCTGTAGAGGGTGCAAAGCAGCCATAACATACATTTAGCTTTTTTAAGTTACTAAACTTTGATGCAAACATAACACATAAAAAAAAACAAGATTGCAGCCTTTAAATCTGAGACAAATGTAATTTTGATTTTTTTTTTTTTTTTTTTTTTTTTTAAGGACAAAGTCAAATAGAAGAAGGTTCATTTGGATAAAGACTGATAGCATCAGTGCATTTACTGTCATAAATATCTACACATCAGGGGTGTGTCCAGACTTTTTTGACTGGGGTGGTCCAAATGGGGCACTGACTCATGCAGGGGGGCTCTGAAGGGATGTGCACACAAACACACTCAAATAAATATCAATTTATCATATTTACTTTATAACACAAGATGATGGACACATTAGTCTTATGTCTGAATGATACGAAAAGAAGATTTATGTTAAAGTCAGAATTTAGAGTACTTAAAAATGTGCAAGAAAACGCCTGCACAGTCTAACTTGCAAATTTACATTAATTCGTAAATGTTTTGGTCCCTATGCATTGCTAGTTAGTTAATTGCAAGTAAGACAGATTGCGTTACTGTCCCATGCACCTGATCTAATAGACATTGATATTTAAACACATAAAAAAGACCTAATAGTTGGTTTAACACAACAGTGATTGGCAAATAACCAATCACTGTTTAGGATTTTGGGGGTGGCACCTGGGGTGGCAAATCAGATTTCTAGAAGGCCACCCATGTGGACACGCCCCTGTTATATATCCTTCTGGTTGTGCCGTCAGTGTTGATAAGATCTCAGTCTACAGATTTACTCCAGACTGATCTCAAAGATGATAGAAATGATGCTGTTCCTCCAAGAAAAGTCACAACCATTTCATGCCTCACAGTGATAACACAGTCATTCACATTGCCATGGGGATGACCCTTGACCTAACACATACACAGCAGCCATCTACACTCAATGAGACACACACATCCTGTCTATGCATATTTACATTAAAGCAAGTGAAACCCATAACGGCGGCCATTCTCTCCCTGTGTATGTGATAAATTACACACCGTCCTCTCCTTTTATCTGAGCGCACAAACACACATAGTCTGAGTCAGTGCAGCAGGCAGCGCTGCCACATTGGATCACAGTTAAAGACCACTGAGGACCTGCAGCTTTGGAGCCTGTGGCAGAGAGTCAGCCTATGAGTTAGGCGGCTTCCTGCTGAAGACAGTGGACACAGCAAAGCACAGTGACAGAGCAGACGATAACTGACTCCTCCATACCCATAGCTGCTCATGCTTTACTGACTGCAAGTGTTTCAGTTACAGGTTTATGTGTGTATGTATGTTCATGTCTCTCATCTGAGTGCATGTTAGAGCCCTAGGAACAACATGATTCACAAACAGATAGTTTAACTCAGTTCCCAAAACGCTTACAAAGTCTTGATAAAAGACAAAGTGATGCATGGTAAACATGACCCCTAGTCAACTTTAAAAAAATATGTTACTGGCTACAAATTACAAATGGGCATAACTTTCCAAATACAATGACATAGATCAGATATGATATGTTCTCTTTGAATTAAATATGGTGGGTCAATGTTTTTGTTCAAGGTTAATTTGGAGCTTGTTATGCCTTTATTTAGAGACAGGACAGTGGACAGTCAGAAATCTAGCAGAGAGCAAGTGGGGAGTGACATGTGGAAAAGGAGCCACAGGTCGGATTCAAATTTGGGCCGCCCGCTTGGAGGACCACAGCATCCGTACATGTGGTGCACACACTGACCACAAGGCCGCGGGTTTCAATGTTTCGCAAATCATCACGTGCTTTTTTTATTTACATTTTCCTCAAAGGTCCAACGCTGAAATGAAAATGTTATTAAATACAAATTATTTTCAAACACTAATAATATAAAGTTTCACATTCAATACAGGCTGTTCATGGGGTGGGGGGGGGGGGGGGGGGCGCCATACTGATGGAGCCAACAATTGCTGCTGGTCAGTTTTTATGTTTGTTCACAATGGAGTCCAGTTGTGACAAAATCATTAACATGTCAGTAGAAACGTCTCTTGGTATATTCCAAACATAAATATGCTTGTTAAATGAATCATTTCCATTTCAAACTTCCTGCATGACCTTTTCATTATTGTCTTTATGTGCCTGTATATTTTCCACCAGGATACCTTGACTGCATGGATAAATGATATGCTCTAAAGTCAACACATTTGAAGGGCCTCTTTTGTTGGGAGTTCTGTTTTGAATTATTGTTCACTTCCTGACTGCCGACTTCCCTTCGCTTGAATTTTCTTCTGGGCTAGTTCCCTGCCTCTCCACGTGAAATCTTATACAGTCTTGACATACATAACTGGAGCATAGTAACAAACCGGCACTCCCCGGGTCCCGTGGCCCTCGCCCTACTGGCCCACAGCCACTGCCTCAGGGGGACAATTCGCTCAATCTCCCCCTACATCTGCTGGACTTCTGCCAAGACTTCAGTCAACGAGGGGATAGCAGAAGAAGCAGACTTTTACTGATGTGGAAGGCTCAGAGGAGAACATTACATACCCAAAGATATTTAAGCAAAAAGGCAAATATACTGAACTAAACCTCTATAAAAGTCAAAGTCGTTTAGCTTCCTGTCAATACAAAATGTAATGGTTCTGTACTGTACTGATTGATGCTTTTAGAAAAGCAATGAATCCAGACTCTTACGGGCTGGGCTAACATGTGGTGTATGCTAAAACGCAAGTGCTAAAAGGAAAGTTTATATTTTAAGCATGTGGCCCTAAACGAAGTGTGTGTGTGTTTCCCTTGGGTTTGTATGTGTGCCCCGCCTTTTTTTGTTTTCACCCGTGTCCTGTTAGACTCACCTCTTTCTAATTACAATGTGTATTTAGTCACTTTGTTCCTTCCCTTCTGTGCCAGTTTGTAGTCTAACTTTCAATCAGGCTTTTCCTGTTGTTTTTCACCTGTTTTGGAGGATTTAAAGTTGGACCTAGTTGTTATTTTTTGGGTTTTGTTTCCCTGGATTATGTTAAAGTAAGCCTGGCATGCAATGTGTAATGCACAGCGGCAGTTGACCTTCCCTTTCCTGCTATTGTATTTTGGATGCAGAAGACTGCACATGCAGACTAACCAGAATGAGTGCATCATGTTCTGAGTGTTTGGAAGGTAGCAGGTTGGCAAGCCTGTCATGTCCCTCAGACCAAGTAAAATGACTGGATTTACTTTTTTTTACATTCCTGTGATTGCCATTTAAAAAAAAGGTTTTACTATGATCCGACATTTTCCACGAAAACCTTGATGAAGCAGAATGAGCATCCAAAATAAATGGACTACCCTTTCTTTGAGGTCAAACGGGTTCAATGTCACAGCTTGGTCTACTCCCAACAAATGCCCACAATCTTTTAATACGCCTTTAAAGTAAAACTACTCATTCAGTGATTTGACAGACATATTCAGCAGGATGTCTGCTTGCTGCTATATAGCCAAGCCCCCAGGAAATACAGCAATTCTGACAAAGGGGCCAATCCTTGTCAAGTGTCCTCACATGATACATTTTTCGTTTTTGCAGAAGACATCTTGCTTCTATTTATATTCATAAATGGTAATACTGTAAATCAGTACAGTATATCAGTATCAGTACACCAACTTCCCTGTACAAACATTTTAAAGGTCTACTTTGAAATAGCTAATTCTCAAAGTTTTACAAGAGTTAATTCATAGCATGTTTACCATTTTTTCAGTGTAATTGCTTGCGCGAGTAGGACACTATAATGACCTCTGTGTTTGAAATGTGCGTATATAGATAAATCTGCTTTACTTTTCTTTGCCTCAAGACAGCATTACATAGTTTAATGATAATGGCCATCAAAAACCGCAACAAACACAGTGCAGACAAGTGAACCCATGACAACATTATATTTTGTATTCATGCTGATTCCCTCTCTGTAATCAGAGTTCAGGCACAAAGCTGAGCTCTGTATACTGAACTGCAGCCTGAGAAGGTTAAGGCCACATGCTGCTGCAGGCAGGTTAGCAGAATGTGAGTAGAGCCAGTTGTGGATTTACTCAACACCCCTCCTGTGTTTACGCTTTCTATCTAATCAATTATTTACTATATTTGTTGGCAAATGTGTCGAAGCTGTTAAGTTGTAACTGTGTGATTATCAGCCTCCTTGTTGAATATTAAAGGGACGGAACTTTGGAAGATGAGTGAGTCTGTGTTTCTTTTGGTGCTTTTGTTAGCTTGTTTGGTCCACAGTCGGTTACAACTTCTTTGTATTATAGCAATAAGTAAGGTCTTTTACCTGCTCTTTTGTAAAGTGTCTTGAGATAACACTTGTTATGAGTTCAATATATAATATATATACAAATAAAAATTGATTGATTGATTGATTGATTGACAACTCTAATGTCAGAGATGAGTTCTGTCCTAGCTGCCAAGGGAATGTTTTCATAAAAGTGCACGAGTTAAAAAAGAAAATCATACTTCAAACTTCTGCATTTTCAAATTTAGCTAGTTCTTGGTAATTTATTATTTACCTAAACTTTATATCTTACAGTATATAGCAATCAAACTAGATTCTATATCGTACAGCCATCCATTACACACGGGTATCAGTATCACTCAGATTGTGATCAACCCCTCCCAACATGCAGCGCACTTGATAAATCATAAACCTTTGTGGCTTTAAAGTGCGCAGAGCAGATGTAGCTTCACGATATCGGTTTCCCCAGCTGCAGAACAAAGCTCTTTGTTAGCTGTTTGATGGAGCAGCTCCATTCTGCTTGAGTTATACAGAGTGGAACCACCTGCACACTAACCGAAGGGCCTGAATGCTTCCTCCACTGGACTTAAATAAGCACTCAGACAGAAGTGACCAGGATCTGAAATCCTGCTAGTTTAGTAAGAGTCCTTAAAAGCCAAAACTAATGCCCTACCAGACATTCAGTCAACTTAATTTCTGCAGGGAGATAAAAGAGTCCAATATACTTCAGTTAACATGATTATGAAAATAACAAGATTCCCATTGATGTGCAGGGTTTCACCAAAGATGACTAAAAACTACAAGATCTCTCAAATTAGGCATAGGAAACTGCCACTAGCCACATACAGTAATGTATGTAGAAAATATAGGGACCATTTTTATTTGGACTCTGGATCCTGTCCAAATTCCACTGTGAAGTCTGAAGGTGTGTGTGTATGTATGTTTATACATTCTGGTTGTGTAAAATATTTAAAGAGACAGGACATCAAGAAATACATTACATACATACAGAGCAAAGGTTGCTTAACCCAGGGACTTTGTGGTAAGTACCCACCAAACCCAAACAGAGCCGAGGTGGGGAAGGGAGTCACGCCTGATGTGGTGAGGAATTTTTCAAGGCCACTAGTTCCCTCTCGACCCCTCCGAACATTGTGTGCTTTGGTCGTTCGTCATGCAGAGCAACCCGCCAGGTCAAGCAAACAAAGGAGCACCTGGACACAATAGCTGCCTTGTAGTACCACTGTGTGACATCATGGCAGGTATTTCAATGCTGGCGCTGAGAACAGGACGCTGGAGAGACGCTTTAAATTTGTGAGACAATTTCATTTCATACAACACAGCTTGTGGAAAAACTGTAAATACTCTATTAAATCCAACCAGTACCACACCCAAAGATGATAATGAGAGTAAGGTGAAGCTTTCCTCTGCTGAACCAGTAATCACACCAAACAGTGATGTCAGAGAATACACTTTGTGTACACTTCTCTGCAGCAAGGGGACAACTTAAGGAACAGGAGATTAGCAAAAAACAGCATTTCCTGCCGGTGTTGAAGGCTCTAAAGTCTAAACTGTAAAGCGTCCTCTAGGGGTCTTAGTATACATATGCACACAAAATAGTGTGCCAGTCAGGACTATTTTTTCAAGACCCCGTATTTCCCTCCATCTAGAAGATTGCTTAAAAATAGCAAAGCTCTCAAGACAATAATTCAAATAATAAAAAGACTAAAGTCTAATATAACTCTAATAAAAGTTAAATACTTTGCATGGACTCCTTCAACAGGGGCCAGGTTTTTTCATGTCCAGCTCTGCCTCTTAAATCATTTTGTCATTTTTTCATGTTTCATCAGTCATTTCCTGTTTTATTTTGTGTACTTACTTCTCCTCTCATGTCCTGATTATTTACAGCTGTGTCTCATTGTCTTCCCCTCATTTTTAGTATTTAGTCTGTGGGTCTGTTCAAATTGTCATTTTTGCTTAGGAAGGTTCCTAACTGAGTGAAATGACCCGGAAGCATTTAAGTGGGGGCCATGATAAGAGCCGTTCGAATTCTCTAAAAGCTAAGGAAAGGTGGGTCAATGCTTCCTTTATAACCTCCTTATAGCTTAGGATACACTAGACTATCCTTTACGAAAGGAGATGAGATATGCCGCCCCACAATTCCTTGTGGCCGCAACATTTAAAGCAAGTCGCGCAACCGACCGTTCACGGAAATGAACAAAGATCGTAAAGGGGCTCAGATGAGGGATGAAGGGATAAGAGACATTTTTATCCAGATGAAGTTTTATTCAACATATTGCATTCACTTAAGAATGTTTTGTGCAGTTGTACATTTGTATGATTAAAACATTATGTGTAGGTTATATCTTACATAAATGTAACAATTAATTTCATCCAATCATATTTATGTTGATGTTGATTTCTGAGTGGACAGGAAGGTGATGGTTTCACTTTTGTTACTTGTAGCCTGGTAGTCTATATTTATTTTATTTCAATCCCAACCTTGTGGTAATTAGGATTATTTCACCAGCTAGAAGGCACAGGGGAAAGTTTTTTAGATGCGCTTTTTGTAGTCCATTTTTGGAACATTGTAGTTTAAACACAGCAGACTCACGTCATTAACCTCCGCCGGCCCGTCGCATTGAATCACATCGCCTAGTGGAAAATGTGGTTAGATTGTCAGAGCAACGCGATCACTTTCCCTAAGTCCTTTATGAATTCTCCTAACATCTTTCCTTAACCTCATGACGTTTTCCTCGGGGTTAAGGTAAAGTGGATAGTGAAAGGGGATAGGCGGGACAATTCGGATTCGCCCCGTGTCTCCCCTTCCTTCTGCGCCAGTTGGTCTTTGTGCCTATGTTCAAGCGTTACTGCCATCCTTTATGCCTCGTGTTTTGACTCGTGTCTTTTGTATTTGATCTCTCCTGTGTTTTTGGATTTCGTCTTTGCCTGCTCCCTTTTGGAATTGTTTGCCTGTCCTTTCTTGGACATTCTATTAAAGACAGCTTTGTCCAATCTGAGACCGAGTTGTGTGTTTGAGTTCAATCTCTCGTGGTTTATTTTTCATTACAAGGTTTAGCTGTTAGCTTGTTCAATAGTGTGACTGTTAATGAGAGACTTAGAGATGCTCAACTCCAACTGCTATACGAAACATTATCAGCCCTCACCTTTTTATTGTCAAGTTATAATTGTCATGTTGACTTATCAGCTGATTACCATGCTTTGCTGTTCCTACCAACACCAGATTTACCTTTACCATTCTTACTGGCGTTGTAATCATACATCTGTTTTAATTGTTGCTGTTGTATTGTCTGTTGTTGTTTAACACAGTCCTGGCAGATGGCTGTTCAACATGAGTTTGGGTCTGCTCGAGGTCTCTGTCAGTTATAAGAAGGGTATAAATCAATATGTGGATGTTAATACAGGATATATACTTTCCTGCCTTTGCGATGAATCAACGATTTTCTAACGTGTTTTCCTTTATTGCCTGAGAGGTCTTTCTCAGCTGTGATAGTTAGTAGCATGCAGCTCTTCTGTCAGGAGTAAGAGGTTAGGAGGAGAGCGAGCAACATCTCATGTGGCCTAGCTGAACATCTTCAAGTAGTCACATATGAATTCAGGAGGAAACGAAAGGAGTTGCTCAAGGCAACAGTGAGAGAGAACAGAGGGCAAGCTTGGCAGCTCATTTGGTCTTAACATGAACCACCCATCTGTGAAACCACAAAACGTCCATGCGCTGTTCCTTCATTTAAACGTTTTATTAATTCATGCCTCTTGTGTATGTTATTGAGCTTAGAACATACATACAAAGGAACAGACAATACTAAACCTATAATAATCTATTTTAAATAATGCAGTATAGGGTTCTCTTCTTCAGAAGTTCCCAATTAAAATGTGTAAGAGAACATGGGAAATGTCAAGCACAGTACATCATCAGCTTGTACAGCTGAGCCCTAACCCTAAAATGTCCACATGACTTGCTTCTGTTTTATTGCAGGCAGTGTGCTGGCGTGGGAGTCGGTAGCCGAGCAGGAAGAAAAAAGCCTGCTCTGTTCAGATATTGTGTACTTGTGTTGCCTTGAATTATTCAGTCATGCTTTAACATGGCCCACGTGACCTCACCCAGTCATACCCAGCTAATCACCATGTATCTGCATCATCTCTCTCTCTCTCACTCTCTCTCTCTGCTGTTTCCTTCTACTTTTGGTTTCCTTTTTGAAGATCTCCTTAACTTTAATGTCCGATTATAATAAAAGATAAAACTGAAAGTTAGGAGGGTAAGTCCTGTGACACGGGAGCGTTCATCAGGGGCGGTCAACGAGTACCTGGACTTTCACTCAGGAGTCCCATGGAACCAAACATCAACTTACTTTGTAGTTTCATGCAGAATGTCACCTACATCAGTGGTTCTCATCTGGTCGAGCCTCAGGTCCCACCACCAACTCCTTCATGACAATTTGACCCGAATTTCAGATATTTTTCAACCAATCAGATTTGTTCAATGAAAGATTCTACTGTTTGGACCTCAGTCGGTTCGATTTGTGACAGAACAAAAACTCAAAACAAACATGTTGGAAAAGCTTCATCAACTTTTTCACTCAATGTCTTTTCCAGGCACACATTGGCGACCCACTGAACTTTTTGATCCCGACCCACCAGTTGAGAAACACCGACCTACATTATGGTCATGTAACATTAGTTATGCATGTCTTTAAACTAATACAAAGTGAACTTCTTTACCGAATCCCTGTCAGACATGCATCCATGAACTTTAACTCTATTTTCCTGTAATGATCATTCTAGTTTTTTTTGTTGCGATATGAAGTTATTAATCATGTTATCTTGAAATAACAATGCTGGTTATCAATTGGGTTTTAGTTGTTTTCTTGATTTCTTGATTTCTTGGCTTATTGGTTCATTATCTTGAGCTAACCAAGGTAGTTATCCCATAATAACACATTAGTCTCATCTCAAGATTACATTTACTGGCTTGTTACTGTGATAGGCAAGACCAAGCTATGCCATGCTGCTATTTCCCAGACTAATGAGATAAGCTGGGCCTATTTCTATGATTGATTTGTGCTTTGCAACTCTGGGAATAAGAGATTAATGAGTTGAGATCTTTAAAAGACAACCAGAAATTACTAATCACCACAAAATGTAG
The DNA here is from genome assembly GCF_963930695.1 of Labrus bergylta. NCBI lineage: Eukaryota > Metazoa > Chordata > Actinopteri > Labriformes > Labridae > Labrus > Labrus bergylta. The sequence continues at coordinate 17,932,499 of NC_089199.1, read as the reverse complement.
TAAATCAAATGTATGGATGTATGTCTGTTTAGAGTTCTTAAACCCAGAAGATGATGATAAAACTATCAAAGTCATGAATTTCATTCAGGGGGTCAGAGTTTAGAGTTCAATGTGACACCAAAAGTTAACATAGACTTTTTTGAATAAACTTATGTAATGACACTGATGAACATAACTTTGTAAGTCACTTGTGCAACTACCAAACATGTTTACACCCAGAATGGGATCATTTGAATTCACATAACTAAATCTGTATTTTTTGCCTGAACCTAACCAAGCTGCAGTAGTTTCACAAGGTGAACAGTGTTTCCCACGTGATTGTCTAGTAAGCCTTTGCAGGTATGTAGAAGGACGAAATGCCCTCATAGGAATGCTAAATTAGGAAACGCTCCTGTGGGTCCTATAAAAGGGCTTAAACAAACAAACAACATAAGTCTCTTTATGGGCTTGGAGGACTTTTAGGGCATAGCCATTAAGTCTGAATGGCGTTTAAAATGTGCTTTAAACCTTTTACAACTGACTCTTTGTCTTAGATCTTAGACTTAGGCTGATAGATATCCAACAGGCTGACAGAAGCAACATTAATATTCTTTTTAAAAAGTAATTCTGGCCACCTATAGCAAATGCAACACTTTGTGGCTCTTTTTATTCACAAAACTTCTGACCCAAATGTTACACTTTAAAGCTAATCTAAACTATCTAGCTCGTTGACTTTGTCTGTCGGCCTTTGAATCTAAGCAAGTATTGTATAACGGGGTTCTAGACCATTTTCTCAAAGCACACGTCTGCTGCTCTGACCCAAAACTATATGAGAGCAGTGAGAGTGGAACTAAACAATAAAGGTGGAAACCTGAAAGAAGAAAAATACATGCCGTCGTCCACAAAGAGCTCAATAAAAACTGCTGAGTCAGTATAACATTTATGTCTGGATATAAATATTTCTGCCCTATTTAACTCACACCTAACAGCCATGACTTATTACTTCAAAAAGACACTTTTGAACTTTATGGGAAGCTCCAGATTCTTAGAACCCTCCCAATTTCATGCTATTTTGTTTCAAACTTGACTTTCGATATGCTAAGCTGAAGTGGAGAAATGATGATGTTTCCATACTTTAACTCTTAAATGTAGCTCCCTACAGAGGCAATGTTAATGAAATAAACGTGTAATATTAAAGGTGTCTCATAGGCAGAAGCAAATACACTGTATTGGGCTTAACTTGGATTAAAAGGTAAATACATGCTTAAAGATACCAGGGAAACCAGGGCTACAAGCAAAACTTCTCAGTTGTTATGTAAAGGGCCACATGTCTATCAGTCCACATCCAAATACAATCAATCCCCTCCCTAAGGCTCTGAAAACGCAGATTCAAACCGATACTTATCTCTACTCAGCTGTCAGTCCAGAAAAAGAGATGATCCTCCTCTGGGTTCCTGCTAACAGGAAGGGCTTGGGAGGGCAGTTCGGAGCATTCCTGACACGTTGACCCATATGTCAGACATCTGCGGGCTTCATCAAAGCCAAACGCTGTGCCACTGAGTTGTGTGTGAACGCTACAGTGTGAGGGATTTGTTAAATTCAGAGCATTGGAAAAGATGCTCAATGATATTTGTGAGGTTTGTAGACTTGGGTGTTTATGTTTTAGCTTTAACAAAGACACATATTAAAAATGGATCCCAAATAGGCAAGTAAATGATGTGAATGCAACTGTGTAAAAGTAATTTCACAGATGACATGTCCCTTAACATCTTTAGGAATCTGTAACAACACTTTTTTTTTCAAATAGTGGGTGGAGAAAAATAAATAGCAGGGTGCGGCAGGATTTCTGTGCTCTATTAAAGGCAGCGGAACATTTGCAGCATCCAGATCTAGATGGTGTGTTATTGCCTGGGATCACAGCCAGCTTTAAGAATGTGCAGACTTTAATTTGGGCACCTAAATGTGCTGAATAATACTGTATATATATAAATCACGGTAAGTCCCCATTCTGTCATTGCTCTTAGTTTAAGAGCTCAAGTTTTGATGATACAGATAAGGAAAAAACAATTTAGATGACACTTTGGTACAGTAGAGCTTACAGTAAAATAGATTCCTTACTATACCTCATCCCTTTTATTAAGCACCTCCATTGGCTGCGATGTGGCAGGTTTAAGCAATCCGGTCACATAATCTGATGGCCTTTTTGTACAGAGCCATTCATCCCTAATCTTCTAGGGCAACACCGAGCTTTACAGCTGCACTGCTTTAGTTAAAAGAAGGATTTCACTCTTTTTCCACCACTCTCTCTCTCTCTCTCTCTCCCTCCCTCGCTCTCTCGCTGCCTCTTCTACTTGGAGGATATTATGATGAATAAGGCATTATCAGGGCACAGAGGTAAAGCAGATTATAGTGACATTTAAAGCAGAAAAATGACCTCCTCATTTACAAAGCCTTTGCTCAACGATAAGCGCTGATAGGTCATGGGTCAGTGAACATAACACAGAGAAAAAGCCTTTGTTTTACTATGCTTATATGGTTTAATGACTTATCATTGATGCACATGATGCTGTGCAGATGTGTGAATTGGTACATCAATGCAGTGTCGCGACACAGAGAATATGAGGTCATGCACTGCCTGCAGGTTGCATGTAGAATTACACACATACAGATCATGTACACAGCCCCTCGAACACATCAGATCAGATTTTGTTTCTCTTGAGAATCTTGTAGAAGATGGTGCAATGACAGCTCCTGACAGCCCGATGCCATGCGTCAAATATTAGATACCATAAATACAGCCTGGAATTTTTTTTTTTTTTTTTTTTTTTACAGACTTCTCGTTTTGTGGCCTAAAAACATCCATCCGTGTTTCTGCGAATTAAAGAGTAATATGGAGTTTATTGAAATATTTATTTAGTCATTTAAAATACAAAAAGTCTGCAAAGATAGCTGAAGAATTCAAGTTTGAGATGTGAAACGGAAAGCTTCCAAACAGATCGGAAGCACTGAGATATGAAGTGAATGAAAAGGAGAGGACAAGAAGTTGTACAGGCGTCTGTCTCTACATCTAAGAACCCACCAGATTTAGCCTCAGGACCCACTACCAACTCCTTAAAGAGAAATTGCAAACTAAATTAGTTGCTTTTTACCAATCAAATTTATTTAATGAAAAATTGCGTTTGGACCTCAGATAATATGTAACAGAACGACTGATCAAAACAAACAGGTTTATAAAGCACTCTATAGATTTTCTGACACAATTATTGTTCCAGGCACACATCTGCGACCCACTTTTGGGTCCCAACCTACCAGTTGAGAACCACTGATTTAAAGCATCATTTCCCTGATCTGCCATCATTTGTGTTCTTTCTATTCTCCTTGCAATCCTGGAATGATAAAGCTTTAGATGCACCTACAGAATGATTTATCCACTGATAATCATGAAACACAAATACGTTCTCAAGTTGTTCAACTCATGTAACATTCATCATGGAAACATGATCACTGTGAAAAAGGAGGTAGCTATACGCATCACGTAGGTGCAGGGCAGTGCAAAATCACAGCAGACTGTGGAAGAAGATAGGTGCACCAAAAAGTTTTACTTCATCACAACTTTTTGACAAGAGGTCTTGAAGAAGTGACTTGTTTAAAATGGACTTAAAGTAAAAGTTATTTAAAAAGTTACTTTTTTAACACTCCCGTGTAGTGTAAAAAGGGCAAGAGGATTTAAATCTATTTAAATCTAACTTTTTCATCAAAGGCAAATCTTTACAAATTAAAGTGCAATTACAAAATAAGACATGTCAGCGCACGACATTTGAAACCCTTAGGGAGTTAAAATGTGTTATTTTAGTTGAGAGCATGTAAATCAAAGATTGTTCAAACAATAGAACCATTGAAGGTGGCATGAATTGTGGATTTTGTAGACCATCCTTCTTTTCTTAGTTCAAGGTCACAAGTGTTGTGACTTTCCCTAAAAGACATGAAGAATACCAAAATCTAAGTATCAGCGACATTCAAGATGTTTTAAGACAAAACTGCATTCCCTGCGGTTGGTGTTCTTCTTCTTCTTTGGTGTTTATTTTCGGTTGACACTGCAGATGTTTCTGGGACGATTCTTTTACTTTCGTTTTTTATTTAGGCCTTCATTTTTTTTTATTCAGTAACAAATGTGATTTAAAATGTAGCCAAGTAAAATACTTAAAAACCTGCTTCAGTAAAATTATAGATTTTTAAAACGACTTAAAAAGTACAAGTACACAAAAAAACTTCCTTAATTACAGTAACATGAGTAAATGTAAATCCCTACTTTCCACCTCTGCATGAAGTGACATTAAAAAAAAGCGATGCAATATTAATATAATTTAAAATGCAGTGTCCATCCCTCTGTCAGCTTGTTCTGTATTAGTCTTTATCAAAATGAGTTTTCTGCATTTATTTGATGACTTAGAGAAAACTTTCCTACTATTATGTTTTATCACACAGAAACCGGTGTGCCAGATATCCTGTATTACACAACTATATATGTCTCTGTTTTAATGTGCAATTATAATTCTGCTCGGGACATGTGTCTGAATACTTTATATATTTCTCCCTTAGTGTGTGTTTCTCTTTCTTGTTTGTTTTCAGTACATTACAAATGAATTTAAACCACATATAAAATCATCTTAGCAACGTGATTCTCCATTGATTGAACTTGTCCCAGTGTGTTCTCAAAGTCTTACTGTACATATGTTTAAGATCTTCACAGTCACTTTGGTGTTGTCTTGTAAAAAGCATCAAACAAGTAGACTCTTGAAAACTAGGAAATATTCAAGATGTGAATATTGGGTCCATGCATCTTTAGAGTTTACATCCCATCACCCATCTTAACATGAGAAGTGATGGATGGGTCATCCTCTGTGTAAACCATTAAAGCCACTAATAATGGAGGACTGCCAGAGTGAAGCGCCAACGTCAGAATTGAAAGTTGAATTATGACTGTTGGCCAAACTCTGTTATAACTTGTCAGCGGTGTCACTCGACGCATCAGACAGTATGTGAAAGGAAGTGGATGCTAATAGTAATTCATTGTAAACAAGCCAATCGCAGCTCTTCCTCATTACACACACTGTCTAAACACAGAGGCACAAAGGCAGAATGTGTTTATGTGAATGCACTGCTTCAATAAATAAGGGTTCACAAATCATCATGAATATCATGCATGAAGTAAACATGAATGAATCATGAATTAATGATAAAATATTAGTATTATTCATTTCTGTATATTTGTTGTTGTTGGTTTATTCATTTGTACGGGTGGGAGTGGATGAGTATGGAGAAGAACAGTGCACTCTTGTATTACTTTAGTGTTTTAAGCCCAGTTTCCACCAAGCGGTCTGGTTTGGTTCGGTACAGTTTGGTACAGTTTGGTATGGTAAACCCTGAACTTGCTTGAGTTTCCACAGCCAGCCGTACCCTTATTTAGAAAGCAGAATGTAAGCCAGATAGAGATATCCCCGTCAGCTCTGTAATTAGTGCGACATCATAGCAACCCAACAAAGTGTAGCACGCTATTGGTTAAGTTAAACGTTCAAGAAGAACAGGACACAGTAAAATAAGGGACCCTTTAGGGTCAGATCGGTACCCTTGGCACCCCAACAGAAGGGTACCAAAAAAGCAGGATGGTACCATTCCCATATTTTGACAGTGGAAACGTCAATTAATGGGTACGGTACCGAAACGGAGCTTAAAGGCTTTATATGCGATTTTTCACACTTAAATATAATATAAATCAAGTATATCCTCTGAAAATAACTCTGAGTCATGACTGTCTACAATGAGTGTAACACCCGAGTCCCACTGTCTGTGATGTTGTCAGAGTTTTCAGAGTCCTATCTTCAGTTTGTTTACATCGCCAGGACGGCCGGCTGACTCCTCCCCTCGTATATAAAAGTTGTTTAATTGAGGGACTAGAGCAAAGAAGAATAACATACTGTACTCACTGCTTAACTGTGTTTCTAGATCACAGTCATTTCATGTAAATTGACATGCAGTGTGAAGATACGAGCATAATAAAGATCGCTAGCATTAGCATGCTAACACAACAATGCACCACAAGTTGTTTTGGTTTCATGCTGGTTCTCAAGGGCGACATCTGCTGGATCAAAAAATCGCATATAAAGCCTTTAAGGATGCTGGCTAATGTACACATTATGAAGTTAAAAAGATATAGGAAAAATTAATGCACATGAATTAACAGCATTTTCATACATTAATTAATGCATTAACTAAGGTGTTTCAATCCTCATGACTTTTTAAAGGATGCTCATGATGATGAAGAAGTAATGCTGAAGTTATCATGATTCCAACACTTTGAAACAATTGAACCTTCATTGACTTTATGTCATTTAAAAGTCCAAAATACAGATCATTGCTGTGCTTTATTTGAGGGTCCTCAAACATGAAATCATGGAAACGTAATCATGACTCCATGACACTTGGAATTCAGAAGATTGGTCCGTTTTTTGTCTCGTCCCTTAAACTGAAGACTTGGCTGTGAAGAAATCATGAACATTGAACATTTCCTTAATAATTCTTAACTCATGATGACTGAAAGTGAATCCAGTAATCGATGTATACTGTTAATACATGTGCCTTATATTTTATCATGATTACATGCATTCATTCATGATAATTTGCGCACCCTTACCTAAAGCATTACGGACTTGTAGAATATAAGTATTGCTTATATAACATTGCATGCTGAGTCTGGGCTTGTTTATGCCTTTGGAATGCATAGAGGTAGTTACATTGATCAACATTTGAGAGAGATTGAATAACAGACAGAGAGAGAGAGAGAAAGTGAATTATAGAGAGGCAGCAAACGCTTACAAAAATGTTGACACATTAGAGACTGGAGGTTAGTTGGGGAGTGAATATGAAATTTTGGGCCCGTGGCTGTGCATTTGCCTCTGTCGATCTAATTTGGGTGACACTGTGTGACAGGAAGCTGGCAGAGAAGCTGGGCAACCCCATCCCCAATTGGAGGTCACGATGGAAGTGACTGGCACATATACATATTCAAAGACGCACAAACAAGTACACGCACATCAACTCAAGTCTCCATCTTACACTGCATCTACCCTTAACTTCTTAACAGCCCTCCAACCTTTTAAAGTGGAATTCAGGCTGATATATTGCTGGTATTAATCCATACATGGGAAACGGAGCATTTAAAAAAGTGTGTGCATTAAACCAGAGACATTGGGAGTAAATTATTTGACAGACACTTTTATAAAAAACTAAAATCAAGACAAGGAGCCGACAGCTATGGCTGTGTCTCTGCAGTGCAAAGCAGGTGTAATGTTTGCAATGTTCACCATCTTAGTGTAGCCTGTTAGCACTCCAGTTCCTTTATTTATTAATGAGCACTGAATCCTAAGCACAGCTAAGGTTGTATGGGAATGTCAGTGGCTTCGTGGGTTTTTGTTAACATAGCAATACAAATTCTAACCTCATTAATGCACTAAAGGAAGAGTGAACGGCTCACTTAAACTACAATGTTTTTGAGTCTAATAATTAGTTTAAAACAACAATTACCAACCTCATAGTGGCACTAAAGGACACATAAGAGAATCACAAAATTCACTCAGATGCCTCATATCGGGGCCATGAGCGTCTTAAAAAATATGTATGTTAATTAGATGTTGTTATATGTGTTTAAATAAAAGCTTTGAAGGGTTGACTTTGCTAAGAGACAAGGTAGTATAACAAAATCATCCTTGTAAGTGACAAAGTGACTGACTCCTCTCCTTAACATAATGCAGTGGCACATAATGTGTTCTGCGGGTATATTCTGATGTTAATCTGTGCATAATGTAGCAGCCTTTAAAAAGCCCGGTGCAATTACGGTGCAAACCAGCCCACCAACACCAACCAATGCGCTCAGATGGGGCCCCCATGGGGAGTGTAGGAGCCTTATTGCTCATCATGTTAAATGTATGGATGCATGTAATCATTTTTGTTCATTGGATATGGGAGGGGGAGGGGCTTGTGTACTTAATTGGGCTTAGTTCAGACTAGTAGAGAGTGGAGCCACAGTCTTTTGACCTCTCTCTTTTTGTATAGTTGTGGATTAACCTGTATCTGTTTTTTTTTGTTTATTTTTGTTTAAGTAAACCTTTAATTTGATCGTGTGGTCCTGTGGATTTTTGGATGAAAATTACGCAAGAGAGGAGTTTTGGGAGCGTCAAGCTACGGCTTCATTCAGTGGATACCTACAGGGAGGTTTCCTACTGTCATTGCAAAATTTGCACATTTTGGGTTTCTGCTTTGGTCCAAAGTTTGTCAGCCCTCAACTGGACTGGGGCCCCATGCAGTTGCCTGCCTTTCCTGTTGACAAGCAACACCCCTGCTGATGGATAACTCCAACAGCTAAAAAGCTATTTTGTATCTTGCACTATCATAACCTGCTTTTGGTTATTGCATTTTTCATAATAGTTAGAAGTGCTGTTTAGTTTAATGGTGCTCTGCAGATGAGTGAAGATGTTCATAATTTATGATGAATGGTGTTGTGCTGTGTTTTAAGTGCTTTCTATATTGGTGTTTATTGTTCATCAATTGGCTGCCTCTCTTGGTGGAAACTGAAATGAACTGACAAATTACATAAGCATTTCATGGATAGGCACGATAACGGATGAACATGAGGGAAAGTTGTAAGTTTCAGCTTGAAAGTGCACTTACTATTTCCTGTCTCATCCAGGCCAGTGGTTTTTACTCCCCTGAGACCCAGAGTGCTTTCACTGTTATTTTTAGGTCGGGAAAGCTCATCTGCTATTCCCTAGGTGTGAAGCCTGGCCCATCTGATCCCATCATGCAGTTGTATACATTCTGGCTGTCTCAGTGCATATCTAGCTTATTTATATCTTTACATTTATATTGTCTTATTTTTATTATATCTATGATTCAAAAAATATTTTACAGATTATTGATTTTATTTTGTGTGTAATTCATTGCTTGACTTACAAATCATTCATAAGAAGGAATGGGAGGTTATTGTAATGATGATAACAGTTTAGAATGACACTAATATTGTTGCCAAACAGTCGTGTTGGTCTGAAATTGCTGTAAAAAAGAAAGGTATGGAGCAATTGCTTCTCCCAGTAAGTAAGTAAGTTTGATTTATAATATGTGTTTGTGATGTAAGGGATCTCATAAATTTTGTAGAAATGTCTGCGTCAAGCACAAACAATCACTTACAGTGTAACACCCACTTAGGAGTGTTTGAAGATAAAGAAGAGGTTTCACCCACACACAAAACAAGGTGTACCACCTGTCTAACCTGAAATGTAGGAATCCTGACAGGCAGGATCACAGGTGTTACCACTGCATAACAGACTAGGTCATTATCAAATGAACATTTCAGTCTGAATCAACATATCAAGTCCGTTCATTTAACAGCTGAATTCAGTACCACCTCAAAAAAGGTTATTTCTTGACAAAAATCAAGTATTATTTTTCTCCAAAAGGCAAAGTCTGACAATGTCCTTGACTAAACTTTTTTTCCTCATTGACTGAATTTTTATGGGATCACCTTTTTAATATCCAAATGTTTTACATAGTTTAGGGCTAAACCCAACGCGACCTATCTTTAATTTAGAACTGCCAATAATGCTTTCAGCCCTGATCAACACGCATGCGCTCATTGTAATATTGCTGCATTCATGTGCCCCTTGTAGGCTCCGTCTGCAGATTGTTTAAGCAAAATATTGTCTCTAGCCCACACATTATAGTGCTAAAAACTGTACATTTCATAAATTGGCCTACTTACGTTTATTGTTAATTATTTTGTCATTTGATCTATAAAAAGAAATAGTGTAGTCTATTGATTTCCAATATGTGGGCCACATTGGCACAATTTTTTTTTTACAAGTAAAATCGCATGTGTTTGTGACTAGAATATATTTCTCAGTTGATTCATCTGTAATTAATTATTGTCGTTGTTAAAATAACAAAATAATGTACGTGTTGTTATTATTATTCTGTGGGGGGTAGCCTACATTTGATTGGCTTGTACAAAATGATCTACTTCAAACATGGATTCGGTTTACAACTAGGGAGTCTGAGGTCAAGAATGAAAAAAGTCACGTTTTTCATCACAGAAAAAAAAGTGTATCCCCTTTTACATTTCACAAATGACTTGATATATGTGGCCAGAAAATAGCCTGGTGTAGCCTAAATCTCACAACAAGCAATTATTTTATAAAAAGCTACAATTATCTAATGTATTTCCGTAATTGTTATGTAAAATTCTGTTAAGTAAGAATTCAATTTTGTAACATAAAGTATTCCCCACATTGAGGTTGGTTCGACTATTTGAGCGTAAAAGTTTCCGATGGCACGTAAATGCAGCACGAACAGCAACACATTCCCAGCGCGGAGTAGGAGTGAGATCCAGTTAAGTACACGAGCGCGTTGCACCTGGTAAAACAAGCAGAGGACGGTGGCTACAACCGATAAATCCGATTAAAAGGCGAAAGAAAAGGAGAAGTTGCCATCAGGAAAACATTTTTAAAGTGAGTTTTGAGGAGCAGCTGAGAGGATTTAATAAGTGGGCACAAGACGTGAATGGGACCGTGGCGGATGTGAGATGACATCGATGAAAGGGGATTAAACTGCAGGGATGTTAAGAAAATAATGAAGACAATATCCACCAAGTAAGGAGTGACTTCAGGGCCGACAGGAATGGCTTGATTTGTCACCGCGGGAGAGCGGTGGGACAAACACTGTCACACTCATGTTCCTGTTGAAGAGGAAGAAAGTTTGCTGCGCCTCCCTCGGATTCAAATCTACTTTTTGAGCTGCTTTTACTGTTTTTCCTCATCTCAGTGGCAGAGCACTGCCTGTTTTTTTTTTTTTTTTTGTTTTTTTTTTTTTTTTTTGGTGTCAGCTCAGAAACTGTCCACAATGTCCAAACCAGTGGTGAAGAAGAACCACTGGACCTCCAGAATAAACGAGTGCTCCGTTTCTAAGGATGCCCGCGGTGACTTGAACGTGTCGCTGCGCGGCGGGGCTGAGAATGGAGAGTTCGCCTACATTGGACAAGTTAGCGGGGATCTCGTGGTTTACAAAAGTGGACAATTAAATGAAGGGGAACTGCTGCTGGAAGTGGAGAATCTATCGATTTCGGGATTACCTTTGTACGACATACAGACAGTCATAAAGAACTGCAAAGGGGCCGTCAGGTTGAAAACTGTCAGACAAGGTAAGGACTGGAATAGGGCTCCCACGAACTCCCTTCTAACTTCTGTCTATTGAGCTTACTAAGTTTTCCTTCAATGTACTGGAGTTATTGTTTTGTGTGCCGATTTTACATCGATACTGAAGGAGGTACATAGGCCTATTCGGCATCATGGATGGGCAACTTTGGTCACAGCAAGGGCCACATTCATTGAATTCTTCCTGCCAGAGGGCCAAATAGTATTATAAAAAAACAATTACAATCAATTATGTCTCAAATTAAACTTAACATATACCAGTGATGAAATATTATTATGGACATATTTCTGGTTTTCATGATTTCATGGCAGATTTTGTCACATTTTCTAAATGTTTCCAATTAATTGATATGTAAAGATTGACATGAGGGCCACATTGAGGGTTGATGGGGCCGCCAGTTGCCCACCCCTGGGCTACATCATATCGTAGGCGACAACTATTAGGCTAAAACAAACAAACACAAACACCTTTTAGGCTAAACTACCTTTGTTTCTAGCAAGGAGATTTGCTGATAATCCGTCAGTTACAATTAGAAAGTGATTTCTGCCAGGCACAATGTTTGTTTATGGAAAAGCAGAGTTGGTAACCAAACTTCAGGGAGTCGTGACGTGAAATGGACTGGTTTTTGAATGGTGTTTGGTGTACATATTTGTCTGTTCCAGAGAAATGACCACCTGTCAGGTGTATGGAAACACCACAGGGCCCACTCATCTGGTTTATTCACCTTCTCTTTAGTTCTGTTTCCTCATGCTTTAAATTAACTCCAATGTTAAGAAGCTTTTCCACATACAGTAGTGTTGGGTTACTGTTAATAATACATTTTGGCATGGCATTTCACAAAAAAAACACCTGAAAGAACCAAACAGATGCCCTTTATCCCGCAAATTAATTTCCAGCTGATACTCTAATTTGAATAACAGTTTACAAAAAGTAAATGGCCAATTGATTTAGAAGTTTCACAAAGCTCATAACAAGCAAATTAAAGTCCCCACGTCCCCATAGCACCTAGCTTGAACATCAGGACACCGAACATAAGCGTGCACATCAGGCCAGTGTGGCTGGTTTGGCTCGTTCATGGTCAGCTTGACTCAGCAGTGCAGCCATGCTGTTTGACACTGAGCCTCAGTGACAGGCTCCCAGCGTGGAGACGCAGACCGCTGAAGGGATGCTCAGAGCCAGCCTGGGCCACACTGACTCCATGTAGAGACAGACAAAAAGAACAGCAAGTCTTCAAGGACAATTTCACATATTCATAACCTGCGAAACGCTGGCAGCTATATTGGCGAGGCCCGTTCAGAAGTGGCACCAGGCTTTTTAAAGGCTGCTACATTATGCACAAATTAACATCTGAATATACCCGCAGTACACATTATGTACCGCTGCATTATGTTAAGGAGAGGAGTCAGTCACTTTGTCACTTACAAGGATGATTTTGTTATTCTACCTTGTACAATACAGTCTCTTAGCAAAGTCAACCCTTGAAAAGATGGGTATGAGGAGGACAAAAACCTTCAACCAAATATTTACATTTTCTGGTTGAGGTACTGGGAAGAAATGGTCCAGCTCTGACAATAACCAGAGGTATAGGCTACCTGAGGACAACCCTATCTTTCTTTTTTTATTTGATTTGTTGACACTAGGGCTGAGGCGTTGCATGCTCTGAGGTGTACACACCAACATGTTGTAAGCGGCTATCACTGATTGGTTCCTGTTCAATCACTCAGTGCAATTCTTGGTTGGTTGTTAAAGGTCTCCGCTTCATGGTTTCCTGTAGCTAAGGTGAGCTACATATTTTTAAAAAACAAATCTAGTCATAGTCACATAGTCTGAAACAGTTTTTGATTTTTAAACTTAAAAAAAAGAATGTGATGACAAACTGAAGTTTAAAGGCCCGGCACGCAGGTGTTTCTACACGTTGTCTAATTGGAAGATGTGGGCGGGGCTGTTCTGGTTATGATGTGATGTCACATAACTAATGAGGCCCTTTTTAATAGCAGACATTTTCATCTCTAGTGAACTGTTTTAAAATGTCTCATAGTTGGTAGGATGAGAACACGAGGAACCAAACAAAATCATGTTTGTTTATGTTCAGTAGCTGAATGAACTATTCCTCTCCTTTGTTTTCAGTTTATTCTGAATCGTCAGAGAAAGATGAAACACTGGTTCAGTGCAGGAGTCCCAATATGTGGATGTGTTCTGTGTCTTTTGCCTGTAGTTGTGTGCTTTATCTTCAAGTATTTCGTAAATCCTTTTTGTTTTAGAACTTGTAAACAGGAAGCGATTCTGGTCACTTTATTTTGCACACATGCTAATAGTTTTGAAGTCTCATCAGTGTGTGTTCATCATTTTAAAATTCAGTTCATGTAACATCTGCCGGTGTTGATTTTGCAGCCTCCACCTCTTTTTGCAGATCGTAATGACTTTAGACAATAGCAGGAAACTTAACTCGCTTCTCACTTTGAACCAATCAGAAGTCTCGAAGCGAGCTGCTCCCCTGCTTTCTTTTCTCTCTCTCTCTCTCTCTCTCTCTCTCTCTCCAGGATCCATCTGGGGATGTCGGGTGTCACCGGCATACAACGTCACATGATCAGATTCCATTTCAAGTTTTTAATAATTCACGCTGTCTGGGAATTTCCCGTCCCTAATCAGCCTTAATTGGGAAAATATGCTTGGCAACAAGGGCCATCTGTAAAATCAGAGTGACCTAATTCTAGCCAGAGCCTGTGCCATTTTCTCACTTTAATCAAGTGGGAAGTGCAGAGAGGTAATGCTGCTGCAGTATCTTAGCTCTCTGATATTCACAAAGGATATGCTGCTGTTCACTGCCAGCTGTTTAAGAAGACGTGTTGATATGTGTTAGGTCAGAACCTTCAGCAGTTTATTCAGACCTGTTAGCACACACACTCACACACTCTCACACACACACAAACAGGGGCTTTTTCTAGTCTGAGCTGATAAGAGGCTCTAACCAGTCCCGCTGCAGAGATTGTAGTGTTTGCTTTGGGTATCGGTGTAAAAGTAAAACACACACATATTCACAGTAGGACACACACACCCCGTGTCCTGCTAGGGGGGGGCAAAGCTACGATAAATCCATTTCACTGTGTATCGATCGAGCGGAGGCTGTGGGAAAATAACTGGATTATGTAATTAGGGCTATTACAGACGAACACAGACATGCACGCTCGCTCTTTACCCTTTTAAACACGCAGCCACTGACCCGGTGCTAATGCAGTTCAATAATCAGACAGAAGAGTGCTGGAATAACAAAGCCAATATGCAGTGTTTGCTAACGTAAACTTAGACGATAAGACTCGTCAATCTGATAAACTGCACAAGTTCTTTGTTGGATTATCTTTATAAGAGGAAGACCTAGCGCTCCACATGTGCAAATGCTGTCACTGTATGACACCATGGTCGTGGATAACACGCACAGTGATGCGCTAACAGCATGTGCACACAAACAATCACAACAGAGAGGATTCAGATTGAGAGCAGATTAGTGGCATGCTCTCGATCAGGAACGTTTTTTATGATATGTATGCGTGTGCTCTCTTTTCACGGTTGATTGTTTTTGTCTATGTTTGAGGTAAAGGCTCTTTAGTAAAATGAAGTTTTAGGATCAGGCATGTTATTTTGTGATTTCAGGTGCAAGGTGTTGTTGCAAGCAAGCACAAATACGTGTGAATGTCCACCTGGGTGTTTTTGTAGATTTATGAAAAATGTCATGTTGGCCCTAAAGTTACAGATCTCCTCAGGCAGGAGGTGTGCCGTGCCGTCGCTCGCCTGGGTGAACAGGATTTTGCTGCATGTGACCACACTCGCACACTCACGTAAAAACCAATAGTCGACTCGGTCAGACCAATCAGGAATTGAGAAACTACCGCTTTGGAGGAGTGCAATTCTTTCCAAGCTGCGTTATATTAACAAGCTGGTGTGATGAACTAGGCCTTGCTTGCTATAAATTTCTGGAAGCAGAAAATATGGTGTTGCTAACGTTGCTAACTAGAGATCCTGCTTGAATTTACAACACTTTGTTATCCTGCATAAGCTCTAAACCCTGTGTGCACTTGTGTGTGTGTGTGTGTGTGTGTTTCTGGCAGGGTATTGCATATGGAAGTGTTTATTTCCTTTCTCTCAGCAGGAAGTTGGACACCCCTCCTTGCCCTAGAAGCGTTCCTCCACCTTTTGTATTCTCTGACAGCGGTGGAACGACTTCACTTCCTCCCTCGTATAGCCCGGCTTTAGGAAAGATCTCTGGCTTCAATTTCAGGGTGTGTGTTTATATCCAAGCGAGTGTGTGTGTGTGTGTGTGTGTGTAAGTATGGCAGCAATGAAGGCAGGGCCAGATAGAAGTCACATGTGTACCGTATAAGCATCTTCCCGACTTTGATCTGAGTTTTTGTTTGTGTGTGTCGGTGCTCAGCTTAAGACCTTGCGTTTAAATGCATTGGAGGGACACTCGGTTACCAACTAAATAGACCATGAAAGGCTGTCTCGCTAATGCAGCGCTTTATGTAATCCCACTAAAGAGCTACATGTGCACATGTGCGCTGCCTCTTCTCTTGTTTGAGGAAGAATTGTCTTTCTTTTCCCAATTAGCTCAAACGCAGGCTGTTGTATTGAATGTGAATGCGAATTGGTCACACTCGGCACTTGCAGTTACACACTCTGTCAGAGGAAGAGAAAGGCCAACTTATTTATGGTACTGAGATCAGTTCAGTTGGGGAAGCAACTAGGCAGGTCCCTTAGCTTTCCTCTGAAGAATGCTCTATATACAGTGTCTTCAAATTGTAAATATGCATAGCAGAGGAGTGTGTTTTGGAGGAATGTTTCTAGGTTAAGACATATTCGTCAACATTTCCCAAGGAGAGTCTTTAATATCCAACAAGTTTAGGACAAGAGAAACAGTGTGTTTGATCTTTTAACACGAGTTAAACAAGCTGTTGATGTTATTAATGTTATATTTCTTACTACAATTTCCAAAGATCCACACTGGAAATCTAAGCATATGCACACATGTGTAATGCAGCTGTTATGGCATTTACTAAAGTTCCAAGGAAATCTGTCAACACTCTGCTTTCTCTGTGGTCAGTTTTCGAGGATTTGTACAGCAGAGTCATATAACCACGCTTTCCTTCTTTCCATCTGTCAAACCATAAAATGCTGAGCTCCTTACAAGTGTCAGGACACACAGGAAAATGAAAGCCTTAAGCTTAATATCAGGCTGCTTTGGTTTAGTACTGAAGGTAACTGTTAACCTAGCAAACGTGTGGGATGAGTTGACAAATCTGCTCAAGAGGCCTACTCTTATTCCCACACTGTCAGTCTGACTGCACCGTTAGCATAATCCCCCCCCCCAGCTGGGAGGAACCATGATGCTCAGCTGCAGGGACATTAAACGATCTCAGAACAGATGAACATCTTCAACACGGTTTTAATTTCAGACTTTGAAAATATTCATGTTGTTTCAGACGTCTACAAATCACTTTTTCACTACAGATTTGTAATGTGTAAGTTCAATTAAATGGATCCCACCCATATTCTCAAGAATTCATAAACAGTATTTTCCATGAGAAATAAACACGTTTTAGTAAAAATAAACTGAGAGATATCAATGACTTAAGCCGGTTTTCTCCTTTTTGTCTGGAACCTACACATTAGCTATATAATTTGTTTGGACTCAGTGACCTATATGCTGGTGTGTATCTTCCCAGAGGAGTGAATATATGCGGATAAATGGCATACAAAAGCAGCATGGTCATCTTGGTAGCTTTGCACTTATAAACTACAAAGGTTAAACTCAACTCCAGCATGCTCGGTGAGTCGGAGTGGCCATTCTTTGAAATAAAGTAAGAAGCAAGGAAAGGCCAAACGGACAAGTATGAATCCCCAATAAACCCTAACTCCCGATCCATGCTCTGAGATCGCATCATTCTTGCAGTGATTGCAAGGAAAAAAACATCATACTGTCAGCTAACCCTGGAAATGTTCTGTGCTTTGTGCATGTGCGACAAGGGCTTTTGTGTGCATTTTTGTGTGTGTTTTAAGTCACAATTAAGGCTGGAATTGAAAATGTAAAGTCAGCAGCTCAGTGTTGAAACTGTATAATGCACACAGACACTGCAGTCACATCAGCTGTAGATGAAATGCTACATTCCTTATGCCAGCCTTTTCACTGTTTGTGCATCGGCAGTTCTGCCCTGTCCAGTTTTAAGTCGGATATGGGATCATATTCATGCTGCAGATAACAGTGGTGTGTTCATGTATGTGTTCTGGTTTGCGTGCCAGAAAGGCTGAAATGGCCAAGTCTTTCTGTCAGCTCTGCTGCTGTAAAACTCAGAGGCTCTGCCTGCAGCAGGCATGACAAGGAAGCAAAGTGATGGAATTGGTAGTGGCTGTGGGCATCATTAATATGGCTCAGACCAGACCCAGTAGCGAGAGGATGTGCCCCAAAAAAGAAAAAATGCTGCTAGACACTTTAAAATTTGAAGATTTTACAAGTTTTTTATTTTCTCAATTCAGCAGGGACTTTTGAACAAAGAAGCACGTTAAGTGTCTGTACTTTTTTTAACTCCCTCTCATGTTTCTGTAATGGAGTGATGCAGCATATTTGAGTTTGTTAGACACAAGATAGTGAAAAGACACTTGGAAGCTTTAAAAGAGCTACTTTACAGTTGTTAAAGATTATCTTTAGCTTGTTATCTAGATAAGGTTGTGTCCAGAAAATCCATACTTTCTCTACGGCTCCTTGCGACAAAGGCCTTTCGTGTTCTTCCTTCTTTTCTTTACCTTTAAATGCGTACTAGTAGAGGCCTTAGGGTCTGTTTACACAAATCCCATTAATGGGAAGCTTAGACACGCACATTCATGCACACAGACAAAACAACAGAGTGTTTACAGGTTTAGAGAATAGTCTAGCCCTGATTAAGAGGATTTCGGAACAAGTCTGTGTGTTGCCCTGTGGCAGTGAGTGCACAAACTCCTGTGGTCCTCCTGTGGTGGCAGCACACAACAATGCTTCGCTGAACCACTCGGCTTTATTCCTCCTCCTCCTCATCTTTCCTCGCACTATTGATCCTGCCAGTTCTCTTCATCTCTCCCCTCACAGTTCTTTGCCTATTCTCTCAACACTCATTGTCCTCTGTATATGGAAACAAGTGACCGCTCTTATTAAGGGGCAGCTGACTCTGTGACCGAGTCCCCCTCCCTGTCCTCTTCCTGCTTGAGTCTCCTAAAGAAAAGAATTGTCCAACAGGTCACTTAACATCAGTTATGGATGACAGTCTCTGGCAAAGCATTAAAGAATGCTCAATGTGGGTGGTGGTAGATGAAGAGGGGGGAGTCGTGTGGGGGATTAGGGGTAAGAAAAATCAGCTGATAAATACAAAGTGTGTGTCCAAGTACTTGTGGATGGATTATTGTACTCTCATTTATGTGTAAAGAGTGAAGCTCTATAGCTTTCAAAAACAGTTTTGTATATAGTCATTGTAGGAAATTAATATTCATTTCCTTTTTTTAAGTTATTTTTTGTGCCTTTATATAGATAGGACAGCTGAAGACAGACAAGAAATATTGGGAGGAAAGAGTAGGGGATGACATGCAGCAAAGGGCTGAGGTCGGATTTGAACCCCTGGCCGCTGTGACCAGGACTACAGCGTCTGTACATGGGACGCGTGACATAACCACTAGGCTATCTGCGCTCTCTTTTATTCCACTTTTTATAAACTAAATATATTATATTTTGAAGGGCCAAGAAGCTTGCTCGTTTAGTTTAGCAAATAATCAACTAAACTAGCTTCTGTATGTCAAACTGTTCAAACTCTGTTATTTCCACACTTGATTTTACAGCTTACAAAAAGTGATACTTACAATTGAAACGTTTGACATTTAACTTGAATTCTTAGCCATGGAGCAGTTCACATGTATTCTTCAATAATGACAAGTAGATAAAAAAAAAAAAAAAAAAAAAAAAAAAAAGGAACTGTTTTTAAATGTTTTCAACTTTTGAAAGAAAGGGATGAAGCAATTAGTCCTGCAAGATAAGAGAAAAATGTTCAATGTGCTTCTGCGTTGTTCCACAGTGACAAAACAATATGAAATGAAATGAACAGTCAAAACTTGAAGAGTGTGTTTTGAGTGTGACTCACACTGCTGATGTCTTTCTGCTGTTCCTTATATGTTAAACAGTCTGTATTTGCAACTTGTTTCTCCTGAACCTTATTAGATTAATGTCAGTTTATCTGAGGGTAGCTGATAGATAGCTTGAGTTTAAATCTGACTGACTGCATCAAACTTATGTAAAAACATGGCTGTGATTCCCAGGCCTATATCCAATATGTAAAACTGACTCATGTTGTTTGAGAAAGCATTGCTTTTTCACATTAAATATATATTTTTTCTCTTAGTGATTTCTATTTTTATAATTAAACGTATTTACACAGTTTAACGTTACAGGGACAATGCACTTTCATAACATTTCTGTGATGTGCCACATGCATTTTGCATAAATTGCAATAACAACCAGATATGGAGATTTATTTTACAAGCATATATTCCTTTACTCTCCCTGAGAAAATGGCAGAGACATGTTGAGAAATGCGATACATCTATGAACCTTCTGTGTTGTTGCTGAAATTACTTGGTGAGCAATGTTTATGTAGATGGTGAGTTCACTGTTCCTGTAGATTTCCCATCTGGAAATATCCGCCTGCATGATGGTGGCCGGCTCTGAAGCAGCCTTGATTGAGAAAGCACGTGTGTGGCCTGTTGGTTAGCTGGAACCCTTCAGGACGCCAAGTGGCTTCGATGATCTTCTATTCTAACGGAGGTGGGGGGGGGTATGGTTGTGTCATCAGCTTTGCAGGTGGCCTCTTGGTGCTGATGGGTGCTCAGTAATGACTTGTTGGTCGCTATAAGGGCTGAGTGACAGTGTGTCTTACAGCCATCACCACTATCTCATGTCCCCGTGTCAGACTGTGTGGGTCTGAAGGAAGTCTGTGCGTCAGCTGTGTTTGTGTGTCCTCCGAGGCTGTGCATTGGCTGTATGATTACATCGCCAAAGGCCTCTGCACCACTCATATTAAAGTCCAGTGTTTGTAGTTTTAATGACTCCTCAATGCAAGAAACAAAAGCAGTGTATACATTTGAGAGTTTCTATTCTGGGTCAGGTGAAAGCTGATAGCCAAGTTAGCAACGGCATTTTGTCTTCAACGTTAAAAAGTAGCCTAACATCGAGCAAATCTCCCTTACGATTCTCTACGAATTTTTTTTTTTTTGCCATAGTGACTGACAAAAGTGGCATGGCACAATATAACTTCTTGGACAAGCAAAATAATACACATTATTTCCGTGACCCACCTAATTGTATTTGTTTGTACCAGGCCTGTCAAAGCCGCTTTGATTGTCTTGGTATAGGACAATGGTGGAAGAAATGTATGCCTGTCCTCTGTGTTTGCCTGATAATAGAACATATAAAGGCCAGCGTGAGCACCTGAAGGTCAGTACACCTACAATAGATAAACTTTGTCCTCATTTTTCTCTGACAGAAGCAAGTCCAACCTCTCATCATTCACTGTACATGCTTCACTTAACCAGCACTGTGAGGCAAACGTGGCAGCCTACTGATAGAATCTTAATTAGACAAGCAGAGACTAATTAGCAAAGACAGGAAAAGGATTGAGTCTTAATTAAGAGGTCACCGGTGTCCATCTTCCCTCTTCACTGTTGGCACCCGTCACAGATGTTTGCGTCTCGTCTCTTTAAGTTAAGAAGCCTATTTATGTGACGACTCGATTTTCGATATTTCCACTCACCCACCTGGAAATCTGATCGCTAACGTCTGTGAGTTCAATGCATTTATTCAGAAGATCAACACAGACTGCTCTTAAAGCAGTCTCCTTTACTCTTCAAGTACATGTCCAAATGATGAAGAGTGTCCTCCTCCTTTAGAAAGATGATATTATACAACTTAATCTCTACAGCAGCCAATTAATTGCAGCATTCTGATAAACTTACAACAAAACACATTGTTTGACTGTGAGTCCACTTTCTTATATGTCAAGGACTCGTAATGTGAATGACATAACAGCCACTTTACTAATGTAACTTATTCAACACCTGACAAAGCCATTTAACAATGTGCCGACAGCAGAGACGCCTAATTGAGCCTTTCTTTGTGTTATTTTGTCAGGACTTCATCATATCCAAAGAGAATATGTTCTAACTGTTGGGGATCACAGTTTTGTCATTGTATCAGGGGATAAGAAGGTTTATGATGCCTGGTGTGTCTACTTTATTCATTCCTCTCTGATTGTATATAGACTTTAAACCACCACATACTTGTGTAACTGACTTCAATTGCTTCCTCAGGCTGCAGTGAACAAATGGTGTGAGGCAGACACGCTTGGCTTTAAACTCAAGTTTTAATATTTAAAGCGGGGACACCCATTTCTCACATAAATGTTGTAAACAAGTTCCAAAGCCAGCGACTCTTGACTTTGTAGCTGTAATTAAAGCGAAACAGTGGCCTCGCACAAATGAAAATGAACATTTTACAGCAGTGCTTATTCAGGGAGGCTGTACTATTAAACTAGGGCAGCTGAGTGTGCCTGTGGTAACCCTAATCTGTCTGAAATCACATTGTATTCTCCACAGCTTGAAAGTGATGCATGACCACGGCGTAGCCCATTGATTGATCAGAAAACAAAAAAATCACTGTGGGCACAGTGTGTGTAAGGAAACACTTATGTAGGCTTGTGGACCACGTGCCATCGCTAATAGTGGCCACCGTGACAACAAGCCTAATCTGAATCCTGTATGGAAATGGTGCCATACGGCAGGATTATGACTTGACACAGACCCTCCAGGCCTTGTCATCATGCCTGTGTTTTGAGTTTATCTAATGACTTGCTCAGCAGCACATTGACTCACTGTCGCTACTCTTATTGGAGGCTTTGTGAATCTGAGGTTTTACCACACATAGCAGGTTGTTCATGCTAGTTGTGAGGCTTTCATGTGGACATCATGTGATTTTTTTTTTTTTCTTAGCTATGTGTTGGGTTAAATAAGCAGGATTGTGTGGGCCGAGTCTGAATTCCATTTGCCAATGTAGTATCATTCACACAAAGCCTTATATTCTCTGTCGTAAAGCTAAATCCATGATACTCTGCTCACGATGCTCTTAGGATAGACATGTTAAGCCCCCTAATGCATGCAGATACTTTTCTCTTAGTTCACATTTAGGGACAGGGACATTGTTCCCCCCCACACACACACACACACACACACACACACACACACACACCACTACTTCATTGCACCATGTACCGTTCAGGAATGCTCTGTTTACATAGCTGGAGCCGGCCCAGATCCGTATTTCGGTCTCTCAGGTGTCTGCTGTGTGTCACTGACAGTTCTTTAATAGGTCTCAGTATGGCTCACACTTGAACAAATGCTGCTGCACCTTGCTTTGGATTTATAGCAGGATACAATTTAGACCAGAGTCTACGGTCAAAGTTTAGGACGATCATTAAAATGATCCTCAATATTATTGCAGTTTAATTTAGGTTATTTAGTTGTTTTCTGTATTGAAAAAAAAAAAAAACGTTGTATTTTTCACCTGGTCTAATATACTTTGACTTTCTCAGCTTATAACTAATCATCTAAAGGCGCTACAGATAAGATTGCACACTGTGACTTGTATTCCTGCTGAAAAAATGATCAAATTAAACTCTGCAAATGAGGGCCGCACTGATTGTCCAACAGATTTCATCCATCTACCTGCTTGTGCGATCGCATCCTAATAGCCCAGCCAGCCACATCATTTTAAAAACAAATATGCAACGTCAGCTCGCCTTTGAAGGCGATCTCTCTCTCTCTCTCTCAGACCCTCCCTCTGTCTCGGATGTTCCTACTCAATGAACCCTGCTGTGAAAAGACAGTTCCTTTACAGGTGATTTATACCACCAATCTATTAACAAATTGAGAATCCCCTATTTGTTAAAAACTCATTGTTGCAAATATGCAGAAGATTGCTGGCGAGCACGTCCCTTCATGACCCGAGCTCTATAGGGCTCCAGACCTCATAAATTAGACAAGAAATCTAATTTCCCTGTGGGGCTCTTAGGGATCTGAGCGCTCGCAGACACACTGTTTCTTTTCGGGGGTGGTTGATTTCCATTCTTCTTGATGTAAATGGGCTGATAAGCATGTGGATCTGGATCGTGTTCCCGTTGTTTGCTGAGTCACTGTGGACAAGTATTACTCTCTTTTTGTCACACACTGTTGTTGTTTGTTTTTTGGGCAGTGCACATGACAGTTGTCTCCTCCACACAGGCCTGGAGATGATGTTGTAGTCAGAGGGAGTGTATTACAAGTGTTGAATTGTGTTGGTCTTATAGACTCTTGAGGGTCACTGAAAGCACTTTAAACAATGTTATCACAGAAAACAGCTGGAAAACCGGAGTGGGAATGACTGTGATAAGGAGAGTCATTTTCAGCACTGTCATGTATTACCGAGCTCTGCTGCTCAGGGCTTGTCTCCCTTTAAGGGGACTTTTTTTTATTGTTCAGCTTTTCCTTTGATGCATTTTCACTGTCTCGGGCTCTCTGTCGCTTCCATTCTGATTTCCTTGATTCATTGTGTTGCATTTGTCCACCATTCTCTTTCTTTCTGTCGGTACCGAGCAGGGTAGAGTTTGAGACATGTTTGGGACTCTATAAGGACATGCCAAGCAGCCTGACAGGCCTCAGGGTTATGAAACGTTTGGCAGGGGTGTGTTTAGTTTCCAACGTTCAGATACAAACAAGCCATTAAGATGATTGCTGATAGAACCTGGTGACAGTGCTCATCTTTATCCGAAACCTGACTCATGCCTTCCGCATGTTAATGTTTAAAAAGTGATGTAAGAGATTTGTTTACTTTATTATTCAACCTCTTCTTCATAACCATGAAAACCCCAGGGAGTCCGCCCAATGGATCTCCTCAGTACATTTAAAGGCACAGTAACTTAATAGTGCTGCAAAAATGTACCACTGTAAAATTGGCAGTCGAAAGAAGACTTCACTGTTTTCTCAGATATTTATCTTACATCAGCAAACTAAAACTCTTCTTCTGAAGTGTAATATTAATAATAATATTAATAATAACTTTATTTATAAAGAACCTTTTAAAAAAATGGTTTACAAAGTGCTTTGACATACAAGAAACAGTAGAACAACTCAAAATAAAGCAAACACAGAAGAAGCCTAACAACACCAAAAGGACAAAGACAACACAAGAACCCAACAGCCAAGTGTCCATGTTCTTGGGTTTGAGGATGAGGGTGGGCATTGAGGAGGACACAAAGTGGGAACCGCAATTATTATTGTTTAAGTTATTTCCCCCTTGGAGTCCTCACACAGTCATGATACACATTAATGTTGGTCAGTTTAACCTGTGGAGATATCATCTCTGTCAGTTATGTACACACACCTATAAATCAACCAGGAAATCATAAAAAAAATATATTTTTTTGGTTTTCTTGTCTTTCAAAATAAAACAGTGATGCCTTACTGTATGTCCATGCATATTTTCAAACAGAACCTGCTATTAGCGAGGATTTGGTAAACTTCTAAATTAACCAATTTACAAAAATGTAAACAGATTTAGGTTTTTTAAATAAGTCTACAAGTTAAAGTCTAAATCTAACCTACCAGTAAATGATTGCAATATTTGATTGCCAGATGACATCACTCCAAAACCTTATTTTGATGTCTTGATATCAGTATTGTTAAGGTTTAGGGTGGTTTCACATTAGGGACCTTGGCCCGGATCGGACTACGCTTGATCTCAAAGTCTGGTTCATTTAATCAGTGTGAACACAAGCGTATTGTACTCGACCCATGCTCGCATACTGTTCCAGAGCCCACTTGAAGAGGTGGTCTTGGGCGTAATTCATGAGTATTTGCGCACAGTCCGCGGGAGATGAGAATGCAACCGTGCTCAAACAAGGAAGTGGAACGCTATATGACGTAATTCTAAATAACTCCTGGATCTTCAAAAACAGTCGCATCCGCGCAAGCCTCATCTCTTCACATGTTGCGTGAGCTTCACGTTGTTGGCATTTCAGAAAGAACAGAAACACACAGTAAGCGGGATTGAACCTGCAAGTGGTTGCCAAAGGACTTTTTAAATAGGCAAATTTCCTCGGGTACGGAAAGATGTTCAGATAGGGGAGGGTGAGTATTCATGCTCTGACATTATGCGAAACAACTGGCCCTAATGTGAAAACGCCCTTGTGTCCCATCAATACAGTTCCTATATTCCTTGAACACTGTTTCTGTGAACTTCCCAAACTTCTCTGGAAGAATCTGAACTCCTATATTTTCACCTTGTCTTCAAAGGAAGTAAAAACAAATATCTAACCTATATGAAGACTCCGCCCATGCTTCCAGCTAGTCTGTGTTTATGAGGCTGCAACGGTTCATTGTCCTGTTGGTAGGAATGGTTGGAATCCTATAGAGCCAGTCGGGGCTGTTTTGCTGTTGATCCTCACAACGTCTCTGCTGTGCTGACAGACAGGAGCAGAAGAATATGTCACTCATTCTTCATGTGTCGCTTACAACACGAGTGAAACACTGACAGATTATGGGTTTCAGTTGTCTTGAAAATCAGGCTTCTGTACAGAGCCAAATGATGTAAACTCTATATTTAAAGGAGGCAGTCCTTAACAAGTGGGTGTGGATTTAAAGTTACACAAGGTTTTATTGCTTAATTGGGATGCAATTTGTAAGCAGTTTTGTTCAATTATCAATTGTTGATGGTCATTTGGGGATTAATCACCTGAAAGAAAGCAGTTCATCATAAAACTACCTTCTGTTCCAGTGTGTGTGTGTGTGTGCGCGTGTGTGTGTGCTAGTGATGACAGCAGAAATGATCGCTCTTCCAGTCAGACAGGTTGGGGTGAAACTGCGGCATACGTTCGCTGCACCTGTCGGCAGGCACACTGGGCGGTGCTGTGTGGCAGATCACATCATGAGGGCGGGATGAAGCTCAGAGATCAGAGCCTGCTGTGCTTCCTGGAAATGTGACTCCATACATCCCTGTTTTATACTGCACCCTTTTTTCCTCCTCACTGGCGAAATGCAAATCCCCAAGGGCCATGCAAACCTTGATATCTGAACTGTCTCACCTAGTTTAAAGTGTCAGAAGTACGTCACAGTAGCATTCAATGGCCCTCAAAAAGATTGATTTTCTTTCCTCAGTGTTAGCCCATGGGTGTCTTTACCCCCGTTTAATACGGCACTTGAGCGCTTGCTCTTTCCTTTCACTCTTATCCACCGCACATGTTCATCTGGAGAGTGTAAACATGACGTCTGAGGTGATTGGTGTCAGGTGACCTTTGGGTTGTCAAGGCAACCGGGTCTTTAATCCCGAGGCGCCGGTCATCTCCAGGGATGGGCTGATGATTACTAAATAAAATCTACCCGCACACACGCACACGCACACGCACACGCACACACACACACACACTTGGAAGGCGGTAGATAAACAGTGGTGGGGAGAGCAGCAGCTCTTAGTCTCATGATGTTGCAGGCAGATAACTTTGTTTAGCTGTCTGAGTATGGACAGACCACATTCCTGCCGTCTCTCTGCTCAGACAACAAGATACAACTGCTTTGTTGTCCACAACTGGTTGGAGCTGAGTTGGATTGTTGTTTACTTGGACACTAGTTTCATCAAGTATTCTGATAGCTGCTTTATCATGTAGATACTTTTAAAAAGTACAAATGTTCAACCATGGATTTTTCGCTTTCAGGCTCCTTTTTGGAAAAAAACAAAACGTGTCATTTAATGCACCAAACAATGAATTAGTTATTCACAGAACAATCAAGTTTACTCAATACGAACAGATGCTAATGCAGCTCTAAATTCAAATTCGGTTTAAACAAAGTTGTACAACATTGCGCTGTTTCATTCAGGCTTTTTAAAGTAATGAGAGGGTCCTTGGAGTCCTCTCAGCTGCGAAAAAGCAACATGTGTAGTTTCAGCAGAAAATCTTTTTAAGGGAATTCATCAGTTCACTCCTGCAAACTTTGTAACTCCCAGGTTTGCCCTGAAAGATAAGCTACAGGCTAGCTGCTCTTCTGTTCCAGCGTGCACTAATCCACGGCATGCGGAGGAGAGTGGGCTAAGGGATTAGTTTAACAACGTGTATGATAATAACTTACTTTAGTCATTATACATGTGGGATCATTTTTCTGTAGACTTTTAGCAGGGAGGTAACCTCTGAAGCTAACACTCTATTGAAATGGACTTTCACCAAGACGGAACTACAAATGTGAAACTGCAGCCTGTTCTTGAGTGTATGTGGGAGATGGAGGTGAATTCTGAGTTTTGCTGCTGAAGGAGCTGTAGATAAATTTGGGAAAGTGGCATTAATGTTTCCACAGGATGATGGTTGCTGGGAAGGCAGTCAGATTTGAATGCAGTTTTAAACAAATGATGTCATAGCTTCGCTCATATTGTGAAATGAGAGCGGAGGAAACATGTGTTTCTTTGTTCTCTTATGGCTCTTGACCACAGGCCCTGTGTGTGTGTGTGTGTGTGTGCGTGTGTGCGTGTGTGCGTGTGTGCGTGTGTGTGCGTGTGTGTGTGTGTGTGCGTGCTGGCAACTGTACCGGCAACTGTACTCTGGCCATGACTGTGTGTGTGTGGTCTAAAAACAGCTCTTTACTGCTGCCCAAATAATTGTGCGCCAAAAGGCACACACAAGGTCATAAAAGTGACTTTGTTAGGCCGCTCTAAACATAGCCCAGCTCTATATTTTGAAACCATTTAGCAGGAGTGATTGTGTCTTTGTTGTATGTGAGTCAGCATTGAATCTGTATAAAGCCACTGTGTGCTGACAAAATGTTAGCTAGGTTATATTTGTGTCATGAGTATGAATGCTGTAGCTACAATGTTGTCATTCAATGAAATGTTTTTTGTTTATTTTTTTATAGATCTAGCCATGCTATCAACATTATTGTGATGATTACCAGAAGAATCTCTCATTATGGCAGTAATAGTTCATATAATATCAGTCAATCTTGCTTGCTAGGAATGTAACACACTTGTAATAAGAAAGCTCAGATATGTCCGCTCAGATGCGACCCAGCAAGCGTGGGGAAATCGCCTACCAAACTGTGATCCTGGCTTAACCTCTGCTCACTCTTTTTGGCAGCTAGAAGGCACACACACACACACACACACACACACACACACACACACACACACACACACACACACACACACACACACACACACACACACACACACACACACACACACACACACACACACACACACACACACACACACACACACACATCCACCAACACACACAGATCAACCCGCTACACATCCATTCCATCTGCCTGACATTCAGATGAATTAGAGCAGACACAGGAAGAAAGGCTAGATCTGAGTTTTTTTAGCGTGTGTGTGTGTGTGTGTGTGTGTGTGTGTGTGTGTGTGTGTGTGTGTGTGTGTGTGTACCTGCTCATCTGGTCCGTTTCTCTGGTTTGTTTCTGCCCTGCTAAGTACCAGCTGCACAGAAAGGTATTTCAGTCTATAGTACAGACAGTGGAGAGCTGGCTCAGCATCACAGCTCGGGTGAACTATAGAACCATCACTCACTTTCTAATACTAACAATGATCTTGATTATAAACAGCGATTGATATGGAGCTTTTCTACTGTTACAACCACTGAGAGAGCTTTACACCACGTACCACTTCACAGACCGCCTTGACTTTAATAGACTACCTGCTCTGCCCAAATGCTGCAAAGTGTTTACAGTACAATGTATAGTGGAAGTTGTCTACCTAAAACGAGAGACCTGCAATGGTTCAATTTGACCCTTTTATCTCAAAAACTTCAACTGCATGCGACTAAAGGTTGATAATTAAAAGACCCTAACCGTTGATGATCTTTAGTGAATATGACGTTTGCCATCTGTTAAAACTGCAAACTGACAACAGTTACCGTCATGTAGGTTTCAGTTTTCTAATAGAGAAGTGAGGATTCTTAACAAGTCGTGGTCTGTATTTTAAAGCTTATTTCCCATTACACTGACAAACCATCACTTCATTATGATTCAGTACATTAAAATTCCCTTTCCACTATAGGCAGAATTTATTCTGAATGCAGGTGAAGCCATATCCTTGAATTATTGTATAAAAAATGACACAAAGAAAGCATCACAAGGTTTTCCATCTTTGTTCACAACCACAAAGGAAAAATAGAGAGATTACCTCATTCGCTCTCATTAGCATGTTAGCGCACACCCATCTTAATGTACTTTCTCTCTCCGGGGATCTCTCTCCCTCCTTCGCTGATTGAGCAGAATGCATTGTGGGTCGTAAAATCTGGGCGTGAGTAGTTTCTTACAACGGCCGTGGTCGGCTTGACACGACCTGATGGAGCCATAGGAGCCCCGAGGAGAAAGAGGGAAAAAAAAAAAAAACTGGTGGGGCTTTTCCAACAACCAAGCCCCTTCCCTCCCCTCCCCTGAGACTCATTCCAGCGTTTAAAACCTGAAATCAATTCTCTTCCCTGTCGCTCTGCACTCCTCCTCCTCCTCCTCGTCTTAACTCCCTCATTCTCTCTCTCATTTAAGTCACCTCCTCCTGTCCTCCATCTTTCTCCCCAAGCCCATGTTGCCAGGAATCCAATTACATCACATGAGAGTTAACCCAGTCTAATTCCACTGCTGTTCTCTGGCTTCAATCCTGCCCTCCTTAGAACCCTCTCCTGCTCAATTCTTCAGTTTACTTTTCCCCCCTGTGGGAGTATATCCCTCACCCCCTGGGTATTTTGCCCCCCCCCGGGTGTCACTCTGTCCTGGGTCAGTGTCACCTCCAGGCTCATCCTCTCTGGGCCCTGGGTGCTTGGCTTTCTTTGCTTTCCCACACTAAACAGTGGCTGTGTTGACACTGTTCTAGTGGTGCTGTCACGTTTTTCTGACACACAGCAGGTGAACCATGAACAAGGACAGGGCCACAGAAAGGCCATGGATGGATGATGTGGGTAGTGATATGGAGGGTTGAGATTGAACCCGTTGGCATGTTTTTTTTGTTGTTGACTGAATTTGGGTGTTTTATTTAACGATTCTACTTTAGATGTTAAGAGAGTCCTGTTTGCTTACCTACCACCTGACTTCCATACTTTGGACTGTGAGAAGAAAATTATGCATTTAAGGAAATGTATGTATTCACATTGAAAGTTTAAGTCAGTGACACAAGAATGGAAGATAAATAAACCCTGCTTAACTTCTAAAAAGCAACAGACATCGTTGTGTTGGGGTTTTATTAGACAGCAGCAGTGTTCGAGAAAGTCAGCATGATTAATCTTACATTTTGATGTCTTTGTGTGTGTGTGTGTGTGTGTGTTTGTCAAACAGTGCTTGCTGAATCATTAAGCTGTCGGGATCCTCCAACAGAAGGCGTTAGATATTACCTCCATATTTCATGTCAGGGTGAATAGACGTGCCCTGTCCCTCCCACTGTCTCATCAGCCCAGAGTGGACTGTGCCAGTAATCAGCTGCCACAAATCAATTTCATCATCTACCTTTTTTGGCTGAGGTGTGTTGTTGTTGTTGTTGTTGTTGGTATGTCAGTATTTGACTCCCAATTACAGCATGCTTTTCATTTTACAGTGTGCTGTGTGGGCCGTGTCTAAACGCCAAAACAAGAGTAGCAAGACAAAACGGGGGCTGATACAGATTTGAAATGGTATTCTTTTTGTGCTTTTTTAAAGCTATACTATTTTGACATGTTACTGAATTCATTCAGGGGACAAAGCTAAAGAAGAAAACTCAAAAATAAATCTTATTTCAGGGATATTTTCTACAGCACATACAACTAGAACACTAAAGATCATATTAAAGACACATTCAGTTATCAGATTGTCCTGAGCTGTTTGGCAAGATTGGCAAGGGCCTTGATGAAGGTATTTTCAAGCACGGATTTCTGCAGATAAACCCATTTTTATCTGAACATGACAGCTGTGAGACACAAATGCACGTCATTGCATGCAAGTTAGCTTTGGGGTGGCACTTAAGATAAAAATAAGTAAGTCAGCATTTTCAAAACAGAGCGTCTTTTTTCTCTTCAAAAAGGTCCATATACCTAAATAATAGGGCTGGGAATCTTTGGGTGTCTCATGATTCGATTTGATTTCGATTCAGGGGGTCACTTTTCGATTGAGAATATTTTTTTGTTCCAAAACGATTCTGGATTCATGATTCAAGTCTGTTTTTGAATTACTTCAGGATCTACTTCAGTCATCTGTGAGACTGGCTGGATTTCTTGTTGCTCATTCTGCTGAGTTAAAAAGCTAGCCTTAGCACTTAGCAGGGAGTGACTGATTACCCCCCTATGAATCTATTTAACATCTAAGAAGATAAGAATCTTGAATTTTACATAAATCTTTTTTTTTTCCCACCTCTACTAAATAATAACAACAATTAAACGTTGTTTATGCATGGAATAATAAGATGAAATCTAAATTCCACCTGCATCCTGCCACTGCAGACTGAAGCTCCTCTCTGTGTGGGTATTGGAGAGAAAAATAAACTGAAAATAATATAGGAAACCATGACAGGAAGGATGTGATGCAGGCTGTTACTCAGGCTGTTCTTTCTTAATACAATGCTGTCATATTTCTAAATTGGATTTGCATCATTGATTTCAGTAAAGGCCTACTTTTTGATACTCTGCATTGTGTGGGAAAATATACTCAGTCAATTGAGCCCAGTGAAGGTGATTGTTATTTAATGACTTGGAGTGGAAGAGATAAAAAAAAAAAAAAAAGACTTGAAGACTTGGGAACCCTGATCATGCATTTCAAATTTGAGTTTCACTTTCTGAGAGCTCACTAGAAAAGGTTAATGTTATTCCATGTAAATCAATAGTTATGGCAGTACAAACACAGAGGAGGGATCCTTTGTAGAAGCAGGTATTTATTCACTATAGCGATGGCTGCAGGGGATGAGAACACAAAAGCAGCAGGTGTGTTACGCTTGTAGCAGCTATTGATCGTGGATGCAGGGAGGCTGCAGAGGTCTGGGATACTGACTGGTCTCTCCCAGGGAACTTTTTGCATTTTTCAACTGCAGTCTTCATCCCAAATTGACACTGACATGAGACGTCACTTGATTAAAATGAACAGACTCTCAGACTTGGTAAATAAGGCTCCATGCAACTTTTGCAAACACTTGAACTTCCAAACGATCTGCAAACGATCGAATTGGTTCAACTTTAAAAGGAGTGACTTAAAAATATAATTTACTTGCTCATAAACTGTCATTTCACACTACTAGTGCTTTATTTAACCATAAGACATTGAGCTGAATGCAACCAGATCATGCAGTTTTTCACTCCGCAATAGAATCCTGTTAATACAAAGAATTCTCTATCAAACATCACAGGTACACGACACACAGTGCAGGGTGTCAGAGGCATGTTCTATCATGAATCCTTTTGTTTGTGAGTGAACTTGTGTGTGTGTGTGTGTGTGTGTGTGTGTGTGTGAGAGAGAGAGATAGAGGGAGAGGGAGTGAATGTGTGTGTGATGGATATGCTCCATGCTCGACTGTGTCAGATGTGTGTGCTCGTCTGTAATAATGACGGCCTCCCACTGCTGAAAGAGGAGGAGTGCAAGCACACTCAAACAAATCCCCCTCCTCCTCCCACATCTTTCTTATCAGCTCTTTATAACTCATCCATAACGTATGTCCTCCAACAAAGAAGTTAAAGATGTTTACATTTGAAAAACGCATTTCTTTGTAAGTGACGAAAAAATTGATTTCCCCTTTTAAAGACCTTTATTTTCAGTGATGTATTTTTCATCACTGAAAATAAATGTAAATTATCCTTATTTCCTTAAGTACATCCTCTTTCTTTCTTAAGTTAATACTTTTGTGAAAAGCATATGTTACACCAAACAATGAAAAATAGAGTCTTTAAATAGTAGACTGACTTGCACAGTAACAGAGCGACATAGGATAGAGAGTTTACTTTTTATGTGAATTGATTGGTTCTCGCATTTTGTCATACAGTTGCCATGTCATCTTTTCCTTTCTGATACTTTATGTCACTTTAAATCCTGCAGTCAGGAAAAATATGAATCTATTTAACTCCTCAAACTCGATGCCAATCATAGAAAAGCAATAAACTTTCTCGATACAGCAGACAAGTTAAAAAAAAAAATACACCCCTGTTTCATATCTCAGCTCTCACTTGCCTGCCTGTGTAAACTGTGAATGTGTGACTGGCACAGGCCTTCATAAAGTTCTCCTCTGCCCCTCAGGCAGCATGCTAATGTAAACGCTGTGCTTCGCTGGCCCTCTTTTAATCACAACCATATGCCCTGCATTCCTCCCCCGGGGACCTGAACCTTGTTCTGCCTACAGTCAGCCTGTAACACCACAGCAATGCTGTTAGCAAGCTTGTTGATTTACTCGGCTGAAACACCTCATCTGAGTAGAGTGCCTTTTCAATATTATATCCCAGTTGAGTTCGTATCACACCTGAGGAGGCGGGAGCCGAGCAGTTGTTAAAGATTTAAGTCTGACTGTAAGAACTGACTGGAGAAGGTGATGGATTAGACTCTTAAAATAACACCTGTGGTACCCTTTAGCTAAACATTTGAACCAGACAGTGGGAACGTTTTTGTTAATATGCACACCTTTTCTTTTTCGTGTTGTCATACCTTGTTTCGATGCTGGTGTGTGCATAAAATGTAGGTATTGTGAAATTTCCACTTACAACTCAAATTAAAGTTTCAATGAAACTAGCTTAATCCACAGCTGATTTGGGAGGGGGCTATAATACCAGTCTACTGACAAATAGCTCAATGGAAATGGTGCATCTTTAAGTGAAATGCTTGCATGCTAACTGTTGTTGTCCTGAGCATGTTCATGGTCAATCAGTGAATTGATGGCATGCTCACATTTTCTCTTAACTGCAGCATAAAAACACAAACTTTAGAGTCCAATGACAATAGCATTACACTTGCAAGTATTTGGTGGTAAATCAAAGTGTTTGACACATTTGGCACGTTCGTGACACTAATGTGAGGGGATCCATGATCTGGGGACTATGAATCAGACATGTGTACTAAATCCTCTTAATCCTCTTATATTTATCTGGACAAGTGAAAAGTCAGGGGTTCACCCATTCCAGGATGTCTCCTCTGGGGACCATCCATCCAATAGGTATTTTAAGATATTCCAGTCCAAACCAAAATGTTTGATAAACTAGCTATCCTTAGAGACAAAGGGCTACTTTAAAATATTGATTCATGCTTACACGGAGGAATCAAATACAGCATCCTAAAAGCTACCCTCCCCTTAACAACATGTATTGAAATCAGAGCACTTGTTTTGCGTTGCTTCGGGGTCATTAAGGTTTTTTTCCCCTTGAATAATTTAAAAGGATTTCATGGCTGAACTGTGCTGCCTTTAAGGAGCTTCATCTTTTGGGAGTTCCAATTCATTTTAAGGACTGCTTAGTAATATGTGATCATTTGCTGAAAGCTCAAGATACTACCTCCTTGTGTCCTTCCTTAGAATGACTCATTGATAGAAGGGATAGAGAATTTCATTGTTTCACGTGTGACCAATGGGATGATTAATTGCTTCTCAGTACGGCCCTATCTCATCGCTTAATTAGGGGGGGAGGTTATCTGAGGACACAAGGCAAAACACCAGTGCGGCGGGCAGATGGTGACTCGGCATGTGTTTGTCTCATCTGACACTACCTGTGTCTTTCACATTATCACATTCTCTCTTTCATCCCCCTCCCACTTATTTACTCTTTTTTTTTATCTCCCTTTATTTTTGCAGTAGGTCTTCTCCTGTCATCCGTTCACTCGCTACCAATAGCTCATGACCGTCTGAAGTTCTGCTCCCTTCTTCAGCTTTATCTTCTGAGGTGATTGATGGCTGGACTGGACAAATCACTTTTCATTCATCTCCCCTGCTCACTGATTTGACATGTACATATTTTCCCACCTTTTATCAGTAAACTCGATTTGGTTGAGCAGCAGACAAGTCTTTATATTTGTTATTTTTGCAGAAGATCAGCATTACCCAAGGATTTGTATTTCATGTAAACCACTCGGGAATCGAACAAGAACCCCTTTTAGTAGCTTTGATGTGAAAAGGTCCAGTTAGGTCTAGTTTGGCAGAATTAATGGCAAAGAAGATGAAATACAAGAGTGTGTGTCTGAATCTGAGCAAACTGAATGCTACAAATGTGGTTAGACCTGCTCTGTTGCATTGTGGGTGGTCTGATGTCACCATCCACACATGCAGCCAGTTTCAGCCTTCGTGTGACTCGCCCCCTTTTCCAGTTTCAGTGCACACACACGTGTTCAGCTCCCTATCTGCTCACTCTTTGATCCTAAATCACATCTACTGTTAAGCTTGTGGAGGGCGCTTTCAAGGCCCTTTTTCTCTTCCAACCCCTTAGGACTCTGGGAAAAAAATAGCTGAACAAACAACAGATGTGCGCTCTGATCCCAGGCCACCGCTTCCATTTTTAAGGAATGGTATGTTTCCAACCCCTTGACATAACTCTAAAAAGGACGGAGATATCTGGAAGAACGTTGGTGGTCTGTAATCAGCTGTGAACAATCAGATCATTTTGCATAAATACACTGATGGAAACTTTCCCATTCTCAATCACTCCTCTGGTTAAGGTGTTTAGACTTTGTCGAAGGTGGCAGTGATAGTATCATGCCCTTGGCCCTTCCCCTTGCAAGTTAGTGAGCGTGCATGTTTATGTATGTGCATGCTTGCACACTCTCCCAGCCACCAGCAAGTGTCCCATACAGGTTCAGTCACAGTAGACTTGCTGAGAAGACAAGAAAATCTCCTGATCTCTGCCTAAATTCCCACAGAGCACAACAATCTCTTTGTGGATAAAATCGAATGGACCTAAGGTCCGTCCTTTGTCTCCCGGGAAAAAGTTGTCTTAGCCCAATAAGAACTCAGAGAAAGTTGTGTTTTCAGCGCTGGTGTCAGGTAGGGTTTGTTTTTCTTATGATGCTTTCTAAATATTGTACAGGGACAAGCAGTTTTCTGCTAAAAAAAAAAATCTAAGGTGTAGGGGGGAATATCATATGTTCTTTATTGCTTTCATATTGCATATTGAGGGTGATGTTATTGTTTTGGTGGCCATAAAGTGCTGAAAGGTAGAAAACAGCTGCCTCTCCTGCCCTTATTTCTGAGAGGAGAATCATAGTTTATATATGTATTTCTAATAGCTCCTGTGCCTCGGCTTAGCCAGCTTGTGGATCTCTTTACACAAAAGAAAGTTAGCTGCATGTTATTGTCTTTCGTTATATCTCTTGCTAAGCTCACTGGATGTTGGCTAATGTGGGACTGACTGGTAGACCCTTGCTCCAAACATTGATATTTGTTCTAGTAGAGCCTAAGACCACATTCCCCTCAAAGCAGTTTCTTATTATTTAAAAAAAAATGTTTCTGCATGCATGACTTCCTACTCTCTGTCATGCTGTTCTTCTTGGCGTCTAATTTTACACAGTAGCATAGCTTTCATGTCATGTGGTACAAAATGATCTTACTTTTTGTCATATTACATGTTTTCCCTAATTCAAAGTTGAAACAAACAATTTGCTGATTAGCAAAATTCTGCAAAATGTTTTGCAATAGTCTAGCATTTTTATTGTCACCATGCTACTTTCCAAGATAATTTAACTGTAATTTTGTATTTGCTACATGCAGAAAACCGCAGAAGCTGGCCAGCTGCTTCGTCCCAGCGGTAGCTGCAGCAGCATGCAGCCATATGGCACCTCAGTCTTTCTCTAATCACTGGAGCAGAGGAAGAGATGAGGATGGAAAAATGAATGTGCAGTCTGATGAGGAATAGTCGGCGGACGTTTTTTCGGTGTAATGTTTCTGTCAACCCCAGTACAGTTTTGAAATATCTCCAGAGCCGTTGTCTGAACTGCACTGAAAATATCCATAAACGCCTCAACCTCTGCGCATAATCATTTTCATCACAAGTCTTCTATACTTGGCTGCGCTTCCATGCATTCTTTTTGACGAGTGTGTCATTGGCAGCGTATGGCTTATTATTCCAGCTGTGCTCTGGCTGCAGTGCTGGCAGCAGCTCAGGGCCTTTAGTCATGCTGAGGTCAGGAGGCGGTTAGCACTGTGATGTATAAAACTCACAGGTGGTGCTGTGTGTGTGTCCGGCTGAAAGATCATACAGTAATTGATCCCACTCACACTCTTTGCTTTATGGAGATGGGATTTCTTCAGAGGCTGAAAAGGGTGGGGAATGATGTATTGAAAGAGGGCTGTGGTCATTATGAAGTTCCTTGGGCCACAGTGTGCACGGTCAGAACATTAAGAATACCATTACCTTGATGTTAATGCTTCACACTAAAACTCTTATATGAGGTAGTTAATGGTTTTGTTTGTAGTACTTTAACAAATGAGTGTGCGAGTCCATGGTGCTATACACACCTCCGCACATTGATCATCTGATGAAGAAACAAGCATCAAGACCCGCCCCCAGAGTCTTTGTTGCTATGATACGCCCTCAGAGAAGGCGGGGCTTGAGCAAGGATGGATGTTTACAGGTTCTTGGAGGTGGCTCCATGTGTAATTGATAATGCGGGGAGCAGAGCAGCAGCTGTCAACACACACACGGGGAACTCCGTAGGAAAGGATGTCACAGCACAAACAAATCAATAGAGCTTACAAACCCCTCCCCGTTTCACCTGAATTTGTACATGTTTGCCTCTCTCTCTTTATGCGTGTATAGATGGTGTTCAATTTGCTGGGTCAACTCTATGGAAATTTTGGGGGCTGCAGTTTGTCGTGTAACTGTGATGAATGGCTTTGTATTTGAGGGTATTTGTGACATTTTCCCATGTGTATGTGACTGTTAGTATTATGCAATCCAACACAAGGCCATCATAACACAAAGGGGGAGTTAGCACAGAAGTTGGACTTTAATTAGGGATTATTGCTCAGCTTGTACATTGGATTGCATTATACAGTATAATGCTTTCTCTATTTTATTTGTAAGGTCAGTGAGTTTTCTGCTGTTTGCTCTCATGCGTCATAATTGTTCTGCAGCGGAATGAAAACTCCATCTCTGCTCCCTCCAAAATGTAATTAGCGGAGTTGAGAACAGAAATGTCATGGCTATTGATCAGACAGCGAGCGGGCAAAAAAAACAAAAAAAAAAACGCACTGGCCGGTCCCCATGTTTAACGACTGATTAAAGGGCCTCATTAGCAGGGCAGAGGGCTGATTGTCTGCAGGGCAGCAACACTCTGGCACCGCTCATCTGGCCCAAAGCACAACTCACGCGCTCGTTTATGGAATGCGAGGGATTTGTGTGGACGCCAACGAGCATGTCGGCAGCCAGCGTGAAGAACTCCGCCATCAGAGAGTACTTTGGAGTGCGTCAGTGCGTTTACAAGTTTGTATAGCCGTACACTCATTGTTGAGCCACAAATCCCCACGCAATCTTTCACATGAATTCATCTCCTTTAATGCCTTTTTGTTGGATGTGTTTTGCTTATGCTCAGTCGTCATTTCCTCTGACTCTTTATTCTCGACAATGTGCCCTTTCTCTCTTGTGTTTTTGTTTATATAATGTGACTGTATGCCTGCTTTGGCTGGCTGTCCTGCCGCGCCCTCCCCCTTAGTTCACAAAGATTTCCTTGAGATTTCAGATACTGGGAAGCAGCTTTTCACATCATTGAGGGACAGTGAGTGGAATGGTTTGTTTACATGGCCTTATCTAGTCACATAGCCCAGCCAACACTTGCATAAGTTCTTTAAAGTTTCAACATCTGAGGCATTTGCATTTTTACTAAGAAAAACTGCCTGCACAACTTCTTATACTCAATAGAATTTGAGCTTTAGAAGGTCACACAGGTACGTACTACATTGTGTTGCAGCTGGTTTTGTGTTGCCACAGGGCTGTGCAGTGTGATTAGTCACTTTCCAATGAGCATGTTTATTTTTGTGCACTTCCCTTCTCCCTTTTTTTTTTTTTTTTTTTACCACACAAACACAGCCACACCAGTCTGTGATTTATGCAAATAAACAATAAGCTTGTAGTAAGCAAGTCATCTGTCATGTAGTCATGTCTAATTGATGATGCCAGTATGTAGATCACTACATGGAGCCAACAGGAGGATACATAACAGCCCTTCATCTGTTCATGATCCATTCATTATGCATGTATTGCGTTTTCATTCTTTTTTATTGAGCAAATTGTTCTTCTAAGACATAAAGCAAACCTAGATTGAAACATCAGAGTGACAAATGTTGGTCAAGCCACATTGGGTCAGCACTCCCCTTCTATTGATTTTCCAACATTTCGCTCAAAAATCTATCTGCTAGACTGTTCACACTTCACTCTCCTGGCAGGATGGACAGAAATCAAAGCTGACTTCATTTACTACCCGGCTCTCAAACTTTGACGGCAACATTTTTTTTGTCCTCACAGCGATTTCTCTGCCTTATCTTTTTCAAGCAGCAACATGTTTACGGCTGTGAGTGTTAGGCCTCCTTCAAGTGTTTTTTTTTTTTACAGTAACACGAGCTAGATGCTGGAAACGATGGCCCGTGTTTGATAAACAGATTCACCTTCCAACGTTGATCCAATTCTCAAAACTCAGCCAGTATATACGGCCCTTCAATTGTAGGTCCGTAAAGATGAGATGATGAAGTGGAGGTAAACAAATCTGAAGGTGGAAACTGTACATTTTATAATGGGAGTTAAAACACATAGTAACCCAAGAGCTATGTCTACTCCTTTTTTTTGCACCAGAGTTGCTCGCAGCATTGCAGTGCAGCTCTGTACAAGCAGACAGACTGTTTCCGAGAGCTCTGGTGCATAATAAGATTGAAACACAGTCATTTGGTCCTTTTGATTAAAGTGTCCAATCAAAACGAGGTTATCAGGAGAGAGAATCATCTGGCAGCGTCTGTAATGGAGAGCGTTATCGCTGTCTTTGTCATTATGGTTGTTAATGGCAAGTGATGCTGGTGTACACTCTTTGAGCATCCTAAATACTAATGTGTGATAGCAATGATAGTGGGCTGAGAAAACAAATTAAACAGTTGGTTCCCAGTCTTTCCACATTTTTCCAAGTTTTGTAATTAAATGATTCTACAGCAAGTAGAACATTAAGCATCTGTATCTCAAAAAGTGAATTACCTTTAAAGTACGATGAACCTGCAGTTTGTGTACATTTTGGAATCACCATGTGGACAAAGTGTCTAAATCTCAATGCTGATCTCGTTATTATCGATATTTTTGGGCTTGTTATACCTTTATTAGAGATAGGACAGTCACAGTGGATAGAGTCAGAAATCAGGGAGAGAGAGAGAGTGGGGAATGTAAATGCGAGAAAGGAGCCAGAGGTCGGATTTCAACCCAGACTGCCCGCTTTGATGACTACAGCCTTTTTACAGAATTGTTTTAAAAAAGCTGGTTCTCCAGCTTTTTGTTCATCGTCTTATCTGACACCTACCCTGCAGCAGTGAATACAGACACTAAAAATTACAATAAGGAAACAATCAATCTTGTAACTGCTTGCCGAAATTAGATTCAGGCTGTTACAGAAGGTACGTTTTTCAATCTTCAACCCTAACCTGACATGATGTCTACTACTTTGAGTTCCCAGAGATCTGGTAAATGTCGGCCCACTTGGACATCTTGTTCTTTTTCAGACAATGTTGTGTTTCCAGTTTCTTGTGATGCACATTCCAAAGAGCTGAAGTCTCCCTCGCTGTGTGTAATCACTGCTCCTGAGGCAGCTCTGTCATTAAATGTCCTGCTTGGTGACTTTTCAAAAAGCAGCAGCAGCAGTTATGTGTGAGAGTATCTTTATAAGTATGCCATTCATTCATCCTCAGTTTAGCCTTTCTTCCTGATTGTCTTTGGCCTTCTTCTTCTCTTGACTCTCCCCTGATGAGGCCCCACCCTCTCTGTTGTCTCTTGCTTTACCCTGACCTCTTGTGAAGCCTCATTTAAACATCACAAGATGCAGTTCATTTACATGCTTCCATGCACAGTGAGCATTATGATGTCTTATTCTTTGCAGCCCCCAGTTTATCAGTCATCTCTTTTCAGAAACATCCTCCTCCTCTCGGTCGAGCCCTCGCAGTATGCCATCCTAACCCGTCTCCTTATACGTCTCCATTAGTCATTGATTTCTTTTCACTTCAATTTTTGTCTCCAGCCTGATTTAGGTTTTCTGATGACCTTTTTACCTCGGTGAGCGCCCCGCAGCTACATTGTTAGCATAGATCTGCTTTCCAAGAATGAGGCTGATGGCCTAATGCGGTCGGCGCTGAGGGATGACTAACATAAAGACCTTTGTGGTTTTTTTCTAGGATTGGCGCAACGATGGAAATAGCTGGACCCAGGTTTTATTCCCCCCAGCTGTCATTTAAAGGACCACACTACTTTTTTTTCCATTTTATGGACTTCCAAGTTCTCACTAAAACTAATGCAATTAATTTTAACTGGTCAGAATGCTGTTTTACATAACTTCTGGTCAACCGTTATACAAATTTGGGAATTTGAGATCACAGATTAAAAAACCTCTGACATGGTGCTTTGAATTCCCTTCTAATGTTTTCTTGGTCTATAATAAACTAATTATCTATTTTTTTTCCGATCAAGCGATGATCATAGCTTCTCTGGTGATAAATACGACTCTTCCTTTACATGGAAACATTCTGAAGCACAGCAAGTGTTTTATGCCTTACGCCTTTAACAATGCTGGGAGTGTAATTTAGTTAGTTTTGAAGTCCAAAGACAGTAACAAAAGTTTATCACACCACTGCCAAAATAATGAAAGAGGATCTCAAGAATGATATCATCAAGTCTGATTCAAGAGGACATTTAGATAATTTCAAACATTGCCGTTTGTTGATGTCATGCGGTCTTAGATTTGAGAGGAAAAGGGAGTATATATAACGTAGCTCTGTTGGTATGCATTGTAACACGTTTGTACAGTACACATTCAAATCATGACCACATGCTTTGACCTTCTGTTGTATACAGAGCATGCTTTGGCTTTTGCCAGATCTTTAATTGAAAGCAGTTGTTGAGTGTAGTTTTTTTTTTTTTTAATTCAAACCATATGTCTTTTTCCTGTCATTCACCTTTCTGCTTTATTTAAGGGACTTGTTTGTTGAGAAGGACGACATCACAATGTGTCACTTCGGTGTGAATCTTTAGCCTCTTTATGTTAGTAAGAAATACAAGAGTCCTGCTCACACAGCATCTCTTTTTACTGTCTAATATATGAAACCATTCAATTTGAACGACTGCATTCTGCTCTTTTTACAGCAGACTTTCACATTAAAACATTATGCTTCCTTTCAGGCATTTAACACTTTAACTGAGCTTGCACAGACATTACAGAATGAGGTATAAGAGTAAAGGATATTAACAGCAGCTCTTTAGCCAAAATCTCTGCCATTTCTCCCCATGTGTTACCAATAAAAATTGTCGACCGCTGACTCTTCTTTTTAATGAAACTTACCCAAAAGACCTGGAGTTTAAAAAAAAAAATGACATCATTGTGGAGCTGCACTCCAAATTAGTGATTCACGAGGCAGTGTGGTAAAACCTTGTGGTTTTAGTTGCAGGGTTAAGTTAATCAAAGATACCAGAGCATCATTAGTTAGTTATGTCTGCTTCTTAGCAGTTCTCTTCTGACTGTATTAATGTGGACAATTAATGGCACTACTCTAAGGAGCTTTGGCCTTTTTCTAGTTTTTACCATGGTATCATTTTATTTCCTGTACTTCTGATTCTTATTCCTTGACCCTTGATTGCTCATTTCAGTGTCTCCTGACTGAGCTGAACCTATTGAGCCCCGCTCCTGTTTCCTTCAAAGTTTTCCTTCAAATGTTGAACTGATCTTTGGCTCAGGGTGAAGAAACTGTTTAATTGATTTGGCAGCTGAGCGGAAAAATGCAGAGGAAAGGAAAGGAAAACTGCAGTGTGGTCCGGACCTCCAAATGCCCAGGTCCATTTATCACAGATTAATGTTCACATGGAGATATGTAACGGGACTCAAAAGTTTCACAGTGTGATTTCTTTTACATTCCAATATCTCACAGTTCTACCTGCTCAGTTTCTTTGTAAACTCCTCTATGACCTCTGCACTCCCCCATGCAGACTGTCACATCTGCCAGTTCTCCCCCCCCAACAACACACCCATCCTCCTCTCCCTCGCTCAAAAACAACTCTATCTTCAGTTCTTCCAGCTCAGGAGGTTTTGTGGGAATGTGGAGGTCTGAGAGGTGGGCTGGGGGCACCGAGGCCACTGTCTTGATGTCTGGCTAACGCTGCCCGATAAATCACTCGCCAAGATCCCTGCACACACCCACGACCCATGCTGTGTCCTCTGACACTTGTTGATTCATTTATCAGTCTGACTTTGAGTTACTGAGCTGCTGCTGCTGCTGTGGGCCATTACGTTCTGCTACACCAAGCAGCTGCCAGTCCAGAAACTCATTTACTTCATTACAAGCACTGTACAAGTTTATAGCTAAATGATCAGCAATGGGCCAGATGGGCTTTTAATACCACAATGTTGAACTTCTTTATAAAGACTGCTGTAAAGAGGGTTCACATGGGAATGTTCAGGTATGTGTGACTCATTCTCCTCTTCACCAAGTCTATAACAGTGGGACCAAGTAGAACAAATGACATTGAACCAGTTAATTAATCCCAGAGACTGTATATAGGATGGACGAAGCAACAGCTGTCTGGGTGTGAAGCCAAAACATTCAGCTCCCCCTGCTGACTGGTTTGCAGTACAGGTCATAGGTCAAGGGG
This sequence comes from Labrus bergylta, assembly GCF_963930695.1. Taxonomy (NCBI): domain Eukaryota; kingdom Metazoa; phylum Chordata; class Actinopteri; order Labriformes; family Labridae; genus Labrus; species Labrus bergylta. The sequence continues at coordinate 17,888,373 of NC_089199.1, read as the reverse complement.
TAGAATAAAAAACCTGTCTTTGAGATCACTTCAGAGTTGCTTTGGTAAGAGAGCCTCTTGTTCATGAATAATGTGAGAGTCTGATTGGTCATTAAACTCATCACAAGGTACCAGGAAATGTTTAAGTGGTGAGCCAATTATTTTCAACATACATGATCACAAGAAAAAAAACAGTGTATTGAATTTATCATTGTGTATTTATATTTGAATATGCATGAATTGCTTGCAGACACTCACAATATTAACCCAAAACTAAAAATGACACCAAATTGCTGAAGGGATTATTTATTTCTTCTTATTATTATTATCTTATAATTATTTATTGGTTACCTTTAAGATGAGACTCTCACTGTGAAAGTATTATCCTTAGTCTTCAATTTTTTGTTCAACTAATATAGTAAATCAGTATCTTTGTACCAACCTTCATCCCATCTTGCATGTCTCTTAGTTTAAAAAAAAGAAGGGTTTCATCAGTTCCCTGATTGTTTCATTCAGATCATTTTAGGAGCGTTTAAGAGGGCTTTGCATTTCACTAATTGTTAAGATGTGTTCTCTAACAGTGTACAACCTTTGCTTGCTCCATCTCTGTCAATCTGCCAACTTGCCTCAGAGTACTTGTCTCCTCAGTCGCCTGGAATGCACACTTTATCATGCATGCATAAATGAGCATTGCACAACGACCGACCCACACTCTTACACACACACATACACACAAACCCCCACACCTCTTTCACCTCCTGGGGGAGTCGAACCCAAATCATTAAGTTTATCCACTCCTGCTCAGTGTTTGTTGTCCTTCCATTTATGTCATCAGCTGTGAGTTCCCTGCAGTCTTCCACCTTAAAGCACTGCTAGTGGCTTGAGCACTGGTTAGCTGTAATAGAGGATTGCATGCTGTGCATCCTCTGCCTGTCCTGTGGTCCTATGTGGCTCACTAAAAAAGAAAATGTTAGAACTTTTTTTGAAATGGTGAGGGAGGGTAGATTCTCTGGCAGGGACCCACAGGGGGGAAAAAAGTTTTTATTCTGCTGTTGGTTTGCGATGTGCCGACTTTGCAGTTTTTGCTTTTTCATGAATATTTGACACTACATTAGGTTGTAGTAACACTGGTATGTCCTATTACATATACAGACTGCTGTATGTCCTCTGAGGTCTTGCTTTAATTGGCTGTTGGCTGAAAACTTTTTGTCATTCAGGTATTACTGGAAACTTTTTGCCATTGTGAGGAAAGCTAATTGGAAGTAGCAGAGCAGTTAGTGTTCCATCGTCTGTTGCTATACTTTTTTTAAAGTCATCATTCTGCTTTACATTATAGTCACTGTCACATTATGTAAAACAGACCATGCTGTATCTGAAACTGTTATCATTGGGCCAAAATTGGCGTTTTTAGTAAACAACAGTATTTATTTTCATTCCTATGTTTAGCTCTTAGAAAATATCTTTATCTGCCAAAATGGGCCTGGCAGAAAAAAGTTCGGGAACCACTGATCTACACAGTTTGTTATTTTGTCTTTTAAACTCCAGATCTATTCGGTTAGGTGGAGGGATTTCACATTAGCTCCTAGTCATTTTGAAACCACTCTATAAACTTGAGTTTGGTTGTGCAGTCAGGTCATTTGCACATTGAGTCGCATTTAGTGCTTTGTTTTGGAGCAATAAAAGACGATATAACCCTTTTCACACATACGGAAATCTCCTGAAAAGAGATTTGGCTACCCGGATGGGATTTAGGCTGTGTGTGTGAACGCAAACAGCCGCATTTTTCGCACGGACTTTACCCAGAGTTTTTCCGGCCAGACCCCTAGTATTCCCCCCCTCCCCTCTAACAGGGAAAGTCCCCTGATGTGAGGAGCATATGTTAACGGTTAGGTCGGGAGAATCTCCGGAGAAGTCCTCCTGTAAATATCTAGATATTATCCAGAGTGCTTATGTGAAAACGGCTTAACAGCGAGTTTAGGTGCAAAGGGTCATCAGAAAGATGCCGTTGAACTTTGTAAGCTGGTTGTTGCAAATGATTGGGTGTCATATGGAGTAAAAGAAAAGTCTGATTGCTCAGAGTGACTCACACCTAAAGATCAATATACAGTAAATCATACTCTTTCTGTCTTGTTTATAAGATTTGTGTCATATATTAAAACAAGACACACTTAAGGGCAGTTTACTTTCCATATTATTACAGTGGCTCAAATTTACAAAGCGAATAACTTTTAAAATAGTAGACACTCAAAATTCTTACTTCCTGTATTTTACCAGCAAGGATACCATTCCTTTTGGTGGAAACTAAATATGGTGGCCGTTGGACATTTTCAGTTTAAATAGCAGATTTATAACATTTTTGATTATTTCCAATGAAATGCTGCCATCCCTGGAAACATGGAAAAAAAGTGAAACGTGTCTTGTGAGTTTACTGTTGATTGTTTATTGTCTTCAATCTGAACTGATCGTCTAAAAGTTGCTGATGCATCATCTGGCGCTGAATTATTGGTCAATCCTTCAGGCTCTCTAGGGAAATTCTTATCGTGAACCTCTTACATATTTCTTCTGGGGTCACTTCGGCTTCCATTACACTGAAGGTGTGAGTAACAGCTGCAGTGTTTGCATGATTTCAGCAGAAAAGCTAAGAAGCTTAGAGGCTAATGGTTTGTTGAGGCGGCGTAATGGCTTGTTAGTTTGAAATGATTAGTCTCAATGGGATTCACAGAAATGACGGATACACGTCCTTAACTATTTGAATTCAATTCATATTCACCTTCTTGAAATATTAACAATCCTCAGGTATCATCTTTAACACATTGTCTCAAATCTAATGATGAGTTCTACTGACGCGGTCATTATGCGAACGTTTGAAGAGGATTGATAACAATCATTGTTCATCATGTGGGGGCTGATAAACAATGTTTATCTCGTTCTTCCTGATGTTAGAGAGAGAGAGAGCACACTGCTTGGCTGTGCTCTCTGCTTCACCTCCCATCACTCAGAACAGCCATCTCCTAAAAAACATTAAAGAGTTCTTCAGTGGATTTAGGAGTTAGCCACACCTCGCTGCATTCACCCCTTTCAATGAGCTGTCACTGATTGAAGCACATTTGCATATAAATGGACAACTAATTCTCTCCCGCTTAATAATGCACCGTAGAAAGATTTCAACGCAATAGGAAACAGCCTTTACAAAGTTTCAGGCACATTTGACCTCAAATAAAAAACCTGATTTCTATGAATACTTTAAGAAGTGCTTGGAGAAGATGTTGTTCTCATGTCATGCGTCTCCATCTGATGGAGTCGATAATGTGATAGCAGTAATGGAGTTGTGTCCGGGCAGCCGATTTCCTTTCCCGTCTCTTCCTGTGTGTGTCTGTCTTCCTCTTCCTCCCTCCCAGAGTGCATTGCAAAGATCTCATTTGGGGACAGATGGATCTCCCTGTTTTTTTTTTTTTTTTCTTTCTAGACAGTTTCCACTCTGGTCATCTTATCTCTGATCTGCCCATTAAAGGCGACTGGAGGAGGAGGAGGGTGAGGGGTAAATGGAGGCTGTTAAAGGAGAAGAACCACAAAACTGGCACACATGAAACTCCCTTTTCGCTCTCCTCTCACCCCCTAACCCCCCGAACCCTTTCCTGACATCCTCTCTGACTCATATCCTCTCTGCATTCCCTCTCCCGTTTCCTCCTCTTGTTCAACATCCAATATCCTCTCCGGCTCTGTTTTTTCTTTGTCCAAACTATTTTTCTTCAGATTCTTGTAAAGAGAGTTGAAAAGGCATTTCCTCCTTGTTTTTATAGTAGCTGTTTGCCACCACTTTGCCGTGTAGTCACTTGATACATTTCAAAAACAAATTCTGGAAGACAATCTGGAAGCTGATTGGATGCAGCAACTATTTAAAAAAAGTAAGATAAAAAAATAAACAAGCAGACTTAGTTTTGCATTTAAATTCCAAGTATGTCGAAACAGTGAGCTAGATTTGAATCCCTTTAAATATATATATATATATATATATATATATATATATATATTTTTTTATATAAAAAGGCATTTCCCCCTTGTTTTTATATATATACCGTTTTGTTTTGAGCTCTTTCAATCTATTGATTCATTGAATCAGGCTGCACAGTTATCACATCCTGTATCTTTAACAGACAATATCTGAAATCTAATTACCAATTAGCTCTAAATATAATTAACACATATTATTTGATTACCGGTAGAAACACAGTATCTGTTTATGAATCTGCGGTATGTGTGGAGAATGAATAGGACATATCTGATTAAGCCATCCAATCACTGCTAATAGTTTTATGATATTTTCCTGGTTAATGGAAATTAAAAACCTCTTTATTAACATCATTATGAACCCATGTTTAAATCATGTCAGGTTAGATTAGTTAATTGTAACCTGTTAGATCTTTAACGCTTATCTTCAATTGTTTAATATAAGCAAGCTTGTTTTAGCTTTGCCAGTTGGTTTATTTAGCTGTGTATTGGTTACATCTAAAGTTAGCATAGCATTTTACCAACAGCTGATCTCTGAACTAACACTATTTTCAATTCCGAGTTGCATACATTTCCACTTTGTAAACAACTGAACTTAACAAACAGCTGATGTAAACCATAAAGGCTGATCGTTCCCTCTGCACGGTCCTGCCTGTAAGCAGCTGGAGCTGACACCACCCACACTCTCTCTCTCTCTCTCTCTCTCTCTCTCCTCTCTCACACATTTTACACACAGCGAAAATCCCATTATACTTCTCATTACCAGACTTAAAGCTGTATCAGCAAAACTGGATGTGTGTGTTTGAGAAAAGGAAAAGAATGGGTTGCTGTGTTGCTGTGTAGTAACAAGGACCTGTAGTGAGTAAGATGACCTGAAGATAAGAACTGTGCATCCTCAGAAATCCTCAGATTATTTGTAGTCTCTCCCTGGATGAATATCTGATAAAGGCTGAACTGTTGCATTCACCTTAAACGTGTCTTTGATTGTTTTCTTCTTCCAATCCCTGTATAAAAGAATGTAAATGAATCAATGTTGTTTCTGACTGACTGGCGCAGTAAGAGCATCAGACAGCGTGTATAGCGAGACATCTTCCAACTGACCTCTCTGAGTTTCTGCTCGTCTCTCATCTCTCCTTCATCACGCTCTCTTGTCTGTTTGATTTATCTGTTTGATTAGCTGCAGACTTCTCTCTCCAAATGTCTACTCTTCTTCCTCACTTGTCCTTCTCTTACCTTTTGTCCATCTTAGCCTCATACACATCAGTGTCATTATTTGTTCTACCTACAGTTGTTGGATGAATTAGTTTTCCTCTAGAAGAGATCACTTTTCACTCTTAAATAATGATAAATGAAGCACAGTTTTAGAGTCGGCAGGGGCACTAAACATTCCCCCGTTCTGCAGGATCTTAATGGACTCAAGAGGAATTTGGTCACAGACATTCATTACCTCCTCTCATCTACAAGGCTCTTACCTTTTTCTTCCTGTTGTTTCACACTCCTCCTTTGTTCTGCATTTTTAATCTACCCTTTGTCATTGGATGTGATAGAGTCGGGTGTCAGGGGTCTGCTTTGAGTTACACCTCAAGATGCTGTTAAAGAAAAAAACTTTGTGCACTGGTAGAATGGGAAAACAATTCTTCTTCAGCCCTTTACGTTTCAGTAGATGTTAATTATATTTCACTTAGTGTCTGATGTTTGGAAACCATACCCATATCCATGTACTTTGGATGAAACCTTTTGTTCATTGTAGATTTGTGTCAGGGGTCACTCCTCTGCAGTGTGAACTCGCAACAACACATGTGGGGGGCTGCTTTTGTTCGGGCTAAAGAAATAAATAAACTAACAGAAAGATTAAATTGGCCACTAGCTATAAGGAACACAATGAAGACAAGTGTTGTTGGAAGTTATAATTACAATGAACAAGCATACAAAGATGCAATAACTGTCATTAAAGTTGATTTAAATGTGTATCTGGAAATATTGGACATTTTCTCTTTCTCTCTAGTTTGTCGATTTTGGTTGGAGATACTGGTCTTTGATTGGTCCGAGTATGTGAGATGATTAGTCAATTTATGTACATGCTTACGTGATTTAGAAATCCAACTTCAACTCTGCACTAAATGTTTGGTTAAACACTCTTCAGACCCCCCCAGCAGTTGGGGGTTCAATGCATTTATCAAGGGCACTTCAGCAGTGCTCAGGAAGTCAGCAGGCACCCAAGTCCATACTTGCTCCACACTGGGACTTGAAACAGCGGCCCGAAAGGATACCAAGGCAAGTCCCTACAGACACACTGGTACTGCAGTTTGACTTTATGGATGAGAATTTTAAGAGCACAACTGTGTGCTTATTCCTCAACTTTTATTAACTTAAGAATGTGGCAGCTGCCATTTGAGTGCGCCCACTGTTTCGACAAATGTACGTGGTCATACTACTTGTCTGTATAGTGCTGTCTATTTTTATTGGAGTCCTGGGCGCACATTTTTGTATCAGAGTACCTGTAGCCGTGTTTTATTAGTTCTGGTGTGTCTTTCTTTAGCATTATGAGCTCAGAGTATTGCTGAGTTACACCTCTCCATTTGCACCAGCTGGTCTCCAAGGTAAACACGCCTGTAAGCCTCAGCAGCCTCAGCAGCCTCAGCTCTGTGTAATGTTAGCTTTGGGTCGGGCTCCTGCACATTGCTCGAGTTACCGCTAAGGCTTCTGACTGTGCCTAGGAATTAGCATGAGCGCTAACATCAACACAATAAGCCCTTACCACCTAATTAAAGCAAAGTCAATTTCCACCACGTCCCACATTTTCATCTGTGACTCCTCGGGCCTGTCGGGGCCTGTGGTGATGTCACATTGTAGAGTTGTTGAGTGCAGAGGCTGCTATTTAATATTTGTCTGAGGACACCCATGCTAGTTTGTCTTGTACTGAGAGGATTTGTGACAAGGTGCTAATCATCTATTCCCGTCAACGTTCTGCTTTACAGAAATTGTGTTGATTTTCTCTCCTGTGTTGGATCATAACACAATGAAAGGTTTAGTGTCTGTTATGACTTTATTGATTTCCTGTGTTCACTTTAGCTACTTTAGTTTGTTCTACTTTGTCAGTACCTTAATTAGCTCTCGGGCTATAATTACTTTTTCCTTAAGCAGCTTTCAACTGAAATATATCGCCAAGCAAAAAGACGACAGCAAAAACATGTTTTTCTCTGATTCTATATCAGTTAACTGTTTAGGTTTGTGTTTGAGTAAAATATTGTTATTGTAAAGAACATTTCCCACATCTTCCTCATAAAGTGTCTAATGTTTGTCTATTATTTGCAGAATATGAAAACGTGTTTATAGTCACCGTTAGACAGCAGTATACTTTTGTTTTAACTTAAGAAGAGCCCAGAAAAAGATGATTGGTCTAATAACCCGGATTTCTAATCACAACTTTCCATGAGTCTTGGCATGCTCACCAGAAGTCTTTTACGTTGCTCTCAGATGAAGTTAAGCCACGTTTGGTGTAAAAATTCAAGAAGCTCAGCTTTGTCTTTAGCCATATTTCCATCATGGCTCTATTGATGGATGATGGATGTACTAAAGACTTTTGGCTGCATGTTGTTCCAAGTTCTAGATTGAAACATCTCAGCAGCATTTCAATTGCAGTTCAGTTTTGTAAAGACAGTCCTGGTGCCCAGAGGATGAACCCTAATGACTTTGGTCATCCTCTGGCTTTTTCCCTTTACAGCCACTATGTTTGCATTTGTGGTTCTAGACCAAATGTCTCACAACCTTGTGTATGGATTGCCATGACATTTTGTGTAGACATTCATGTGTTTATCAGGATGATCCAAAACAACCCCTTGGGAAAATGTGTCTTGGACTCCAAGGTCTGAGTACATTTAGCTGTCTCCACGTCAGTATTAATAAATAATAAGATAAAACAACATCCACATGTAAGCAGAGAAGCACATAACTATTAAACCTTAACAGCATATTGTACATTACTCATATTTCACAAGATCAGCAAATATAACAGAGTACGGCCTCAACCTGCTTGTCTTGAGATAAGATTTGTTATGATTTGGTGATTTAAAAATGAAAATTGATTGATGGATTTATTGATGTAAACTGAGATGATCTTGACTGCAAAATTACTTACATTGTTTTCTCTTGTTTCCCGTTCATGTTTCTGCTTTCTTTGATGTCGCTTGACGTTGATGATGGCTCTTCTTCCATGACTCCATCAGGTAAGAAAAATACTGCCTCCACTGTATAATATGATGAATGTACAAGCCCTGTTTCCTACATGATATACACATCACTACGTCAATACAGCAGTTCCCTTCACCTACCTGCTGAGACTCAAATAAAAATGTAGAATTTCCATCAGGCTGTGAATTGTAGACAGACAAGCAGAGGAAGTTATGAGGAATGAGGCAGATATTTCCGCGCTGCTGAATGTCTCGTGGGGTTTTAAAAATAATATTTAGACAGTGGATGACTGTTTCTGTCTGCATACCAGGATCCTGATAATTGTAGTAGTAGCAGTGATGCTACAGTGATGTTGGAGGGGGTTGATGAGAGCAGGTGTTAAACACACGATAAACGGTCCTTCAGATGGAGTTTTTTTTTCCTGTGCTGATGTAAAAAGTGACATCGTTTTTTCCCTCAACCATTTAACGGCCCACAATCCCTTGAGCCCCAGGGACTCACGGCAACCGAGCTGGCTGTGTCACTGTTACTGACGTTTAGTACATTTTCCATCCCATCCCACTGATCTGCGAAAAATCCAGCAGCACGGTGGAGATCCAGCCTTCACGGCTCGCTTAAAGACCGTAGATAAAGCTAACGTGAAGCGGCAGCATGCTAAAGCTCACAGGGGGAGGTCTTTCAAGGAAAATATGAGTTTTTCATTGCAATTTCAGTCCATTTTAACTCATTGATATGCCACTTGTTGACACGTTTATAGGATACCACATTCATTTTTGGTATGGATGACCTAGTATAACCTGTCACCTGGGCTGAACAGTCAAAAAGACAGCTACAACTGACATCTGATCAGTGCTTTAACCTAAGGTTTATACAGCAAATATATATATATATATACAGAAACTATTAAGGTATGCAGATTTTGGATGTTGTCTCAACTCAGGATTCAATAATAGTACTGTTAATGTCAATCAGAGACATTACTATTATGTAACTAAGTAAGGGGGGGGGAGGTAATTCATCCCTAAATACTTCTGTATACCATTGATCATTTATGATCTTGTCCATCATGTCCCTGTGATCACATAGTTTTAATACTAGTGGCCCTCTTGTCTTTGATTCTTTTAGATGATGAGTGAAGACTAGGATTATGTTTGGATGTATTCTTTGGACTGATTTTATTTTGACTGCAGATCCACTAATACCAACCTAATAGAGCTTGAGTGGCACTTGACCATGTGATTGGCATCTACACTCCCCATACATGTTTTATCTTCTTGGGTGGCCCTATAGTCCAGTTGGGGTCTAAATGAGAGGCGCTGTAGGATGTAACATACGTTTGTATGAGGAGGGCGTTCCCAGCCACTCAGCACATTTCCCTCCCTGATGCTGGGGGCACATCTGTGGCACACTCTCTGCCCTGGAACCCTGCCAGGCCTCCATACCTTCCTACACCCCCCCACTCCCTCTTTCACTTCCTTTGCTCATCCCTCCTTTCTTTGTGTATTTTCCTGCCTTGTATTTTCCAACTCCATATTCACAATATCTCCCAGCCTTGTTCAGTTGTAAACACATAAAAGAAACACAGTCTGATACCGCTAATTCAAACGTTAGTGCATAACTCAACATTGTTCAGTTACGTATAACACGTAAAGCTCACTTTTTCAGTTCATTCCCCGTCCACGAATTCCTCGAATTCTTCTTCTTCAGTGTCCGAATTGAACAGTTGGGCGAGTACGGCATCCAACATGCCCGGCTCCCTCTCGTCATTATCCGAGTCAGTGTCGCTGAGCGCCGTGTACAACCAGTATGGATCAACCAATTAAGCAATTAATCCATATATAAGGCGCTCCGGATTATAAGGCGCACTGTCGTTTTTTGAGAAAATTAAAGGCTTTTAAGTGCGCCTTATAGTGCGGAAAATACGGTACACTTTTTCCTACAGCTCTCTTTCTTTCACTACACCACAGCAACTCTCCCTCTCCTGTCATCCCCACCTGCCCATATCTTTCTCTAAAGCTCTCCTGCCTTGTAAATATCCCAACATGTATCCTTGTTGAAGAAACTCTGACTTGTTTTCACAGTCAATCATGAGAGAAAATAGTGCCATTATGTGAGTCTTACACCCAAAGAATTCATGAAACAAACATCGGAATTGGCAATCAGCTGAATTATCTCAAACATCAGCATCAGTCCTGATTTTCCCGATCAGTGCATCTCTAATTTCATGTGAGGATCTAAGCATAAGAACAAAACAGAGTCAGTAGTTTACCTGGTTTTACAAATTATATTTGCTCACTGATCTTCAAACTAAAGGCAAAACACTTTAGTGTATATATAATATTGCAAAAATGAAAAGGGACAATAATCGAAAGTCATATCACCCAGGGTGAACATTATAAAAGTGCTGACTAACAATAAGCAAAACTAAACAAAATCCAGAATAAATGCTAAACCTGACTCCCTAAGATGCAGCAAAACATGAGAACTCCATACTGATGCACAGCCAACTGCATCAAATAAGTTATATTTGATAAATAGTATTATCACCTTGTGGGCATGGTACAGATGCATTGTGTTGGCTAGCTCCCTCCTATATGACCCTGTTGTGATAAAGTCCCAAAGTCAAAGTTGCTGAAACCTGAAGACTTTCAGGTGTAATGTGGTATCTCTGGGTTCTGTTGCTCTAAAGCTGTAGTGCCTCACACAGCTCTAAAATAAAATCCCTCGTAAACCTAAAACTGCATCTGAGCCCTCCATCATGGTCCAGGAAATCAGGAATCTAACACGTGGTCTTCTTCTGTCAAATGGTTCTAAGGGCAATGTCTTCAAATGACAGCCAGTCTCCTATTTATAGCTTCTATATCATTATAGGAGCTATAAATTGGAGAGTACATATTCAGTCAAACGTTCTTCATGTATTTGTCTGAATTGCATGTAATGATTTCTGTGCGTACACATGTGGCCCCATGATCCTTCAGCTGTGGGTTTGTGAGTTCTGGTTAAGCTTCCTGGTGATATTCAGGCACATGATCGGGCACAATGCGAGCTGCTGACAGTGATTACTGGCTGCCGGTTCCCAGCCAGCTGATCCCCTGCCTGCCTGTCTATCTGTCTGTCTGTCTGTCTGTCTCTCTTTCTGTGGTTTTAGGCTTGCCCTGCCCTCAGCATCATCCTCTTCTTTGGCTCATATTCTCCCATAGCTCTGTGGCACACTGCTTTGTGCTGCTTTACCAGGCTGGGGGAAGGCAGATATTTATTTCACCTACAGAATGAAATCAATCAAATTTTACAAAACATTCAAAGTCATGGTTTCTTACTTAAATGGTTATACTTAAAAAAAGAGAGAATTAATGAGAACTCAAACATCATCCATCATCTATGTGTCCTTGGTAGATAATTTGCTCCAGGTCTATTTGCTGATTGTCTTTAAAGCAGAGACTAAAGTGGCACACTTTGCTTTTTTTGGGGCAGTTAGGGATGAAGACAGAAGCGCTCTGTATTTCCAAAATATAAATAAACAGGTAATGCATCCTTTAGTATTTCATTTCATTTTTTAAGAGTATTTTGCATTAATATTGTTTATTGTTCATCTTGTAAATGAGTTAAAAAAAAAACCTCTATGCAAACATTCAGCACAAATACTGTTCTGCTCTTAAGACAAAAAGCCAGCAAGCAATGAAACTGACATTAGCTTGGTGATAAGCACACTGTTAGTACAGCTGCTGCTGCTCAGCTAACATGCAGAGGGGATGAGGGGTCTTCATAGGGCAACTCCAGCAGCTCCCAGACAGCAAAGTTTACAACTGTTACTTTAACTAACCCACAGCAATAAAATATACTGAATCACCAGAAGGTAGCCTGAGGGTATTAGGCCCTTTGTCCACCTAGTTTTTTTTTATGGGCAGAAAAGCGCTGGCATTGAGCGTTTGTGCGCTCTACGTCCGTCCTGTCTCTATGACAACAGTCTGTTGACAACGGCCGCTGTATGGCCAACACGGCTCTGTTACTTTTTACTGTATGTTTTTTTTTGATAGTTTATTTCCCGATCAGACACGGAGCAAAGAGGATGTGGGTACAAGACACGATCTATAGGTGGCAAAACTACAGGGAATGTCATACATTTGGAAAAGACTGCGGTGATGTCGACAGCGCCTTTCTGAAAAGTTCAACTAAAACTTGAGCGCTTGGAGCGGCCGCACAAAAAGGGCGGAGCGCTTGTAATAAAAGACACTGGGCGCTGCGCTTTTTCTCCAGACGTCCGCTTTCTGTTGCAACAAGCTCTGATTAAAATATTTTAAATGTACAAGTAGTTTTTTCCCTAAATTTTAACATGTCATTTAAATGTTTTGTTTTATTTTCTCCATTAAATGTCAGCTATTATTGATGAATTAAAAGGTTATATAAGGAAAGCTCTATCAACAAGCAGAGATGGAGGTGTGTCTGTCTTTGGATGAGTTGTCAGCGTGCTTCAGAAGTAAACCTCTACACTGGATTAATGCTGAAAACTGGCAGCCCGGTCCTCGGACCTGGTCCTGCTCCAGCCTGAGCCTCTGTCGTACTACACTTGTGACTGTATTTCTGTGAAGAGTGTACAGCCTGCATCTGAGTGTGCGTGTGAGGATCTCACATTCTTGTGACGTCTGTGCTTATGGGCGTGTTCGCTTGTGACAGATATTTGAGAGCAAACTGAGCAGCCCAGTTACACACAAAATGATCGCCCTAACTCACACACAGCTCCACTTATGGTTCACTGAGCTTCATCTGGATCACCATGCTACGGAGCTAGGACACTGCAGATAGCTCATATATGAGTGTGTCTGCGCTTCTCTTTATAGGCAGTAAACGCACGCACGCACACACACGCACACACGCACACACACACACACGATGAGCCCTCTGAACCAGCTTGATTGTCCACATGAATTACATCATGTATCAATAACTCCATTTGTACTTCTGTCTGCACTATCGCCCTACATGTGAGGTTGTTGTGCAACTTAAGCACCGTGTGTGTGTGTGTGTGTGTGTGTGTGTGTGTGTGTGTGTGTGTGTGTGTGTGTGTGTGTGTGTGTGTGTGTGTGTGTGTGTGTGTGTGTGTGTGTGTGTGTGTGTGTGTGTGTGTGTGTGTGTGTGTGTGTGTGTGTGTGTGTGTGTGTGTGTGTGTGTGTGTGTGTGTGTGTGTGTGTGTGTGTGTCTCCATGCAACTTCTTCACACGTCAACTGCATCTCACACTGTCAATGTTTGGTGAGATAGTTAATCTTTCATGAGTTTCTTATAAAGAAAATCATTAAATGGCATTGTGCACCACTAATGTCTGCCACTTCTGGTTGTTAGTTAGAGTTACAACTATGTTGCTCTACGTGTGTGCGTGTGTGTGTGTATGTGTGCCTTCCTCTCTGGCCTGGAGTCAGCTGTTAAGGGATGCAACTCTGGATGAACACTGCCTGATGCTGACCCAGAAACGACTGCAGACGTAACCATCAGTGACTGCTGCCCCATTAGCCCACAACCCTACACACACTCAGCTCTGAATGTGTGTGTGTGTGTGTGTGTTTTCTGTTTTGGATAGTTTGTAGTTCATGGCAAGAGCAGCTATATTGTTGCCGTTGCTTCTGATATTTTCAATTAAGCTGAACAAAGGGCAGGGCTGACTCTGATTTCACAACAGAATAACCCAGATGACTGGTTGAAATGATTTGTGTTAGCATGGTGTGTTCATTTTCTTTAAGTGTTGCCTTCTATCTTTCTTTATGTATGCTTGTGTTCGTGTGCATGCGTTCCTATTCTGTTTCTAAATTTAGATAAGTGAGCAGATGTTGTGTTTGAGTCCTTTTTGTATGCATGTGTTGCCAAATGTATTCATCCGCATTAACAAGTATGTATGTGTATGTGTCTGTGCAATCACACAACATCTTGAGCACGTCTTGAGTCAGCAGAGTGACAGGATGACAGCGGCGGGAAAGTGGGTCAGTCATGCCCTCTTCAGGCGTGAGGGAGACGGACGGACGGACGGACAGATGGATGGATGGATGGGTGGATGATGACCTGAGGTGGATGTTTGCCACTTCTATGGTTTTGCAGACTTAATGAAACAAGGTTTTTTTTTAGGATGAAAAGGGGGTTAAATGAGGTGTTACATAAGAAAGGAGAAGGTAAACAAAAAAAAGATGAGCGGAGAAAAGAAAGGAAGACTGCAGTCCAGAGGAAGAAAACAAGAGGACTGCAAAAACTAGAACAAAACATTGAGGCATTTAAAGGTCAACTGTGAAGAACAGACGCTGTTGAACTAACTTAACTGAGCCACATATTCTAATAGATGTGAAATCATTTTTATATTACCAAGAGCTGAACTTGATACATTGATTTACCATTCAGTCTTAAAATGCAGTAACTACTTTTTACAATTCATTGTTAAGGCCATTCTTTAAAGAAAAAGTAAAACACAAGATCCAACTTGTCTATTCAATCTGATATGAATCTTAATAGTTAAGGGTTGGGTTATTAAAAAAAAAAGCAATTTGACGACATCACAGTGGCCACATGCGAAATTCATTTTTCAGTATTTGCAAATGATTTTATATAAAACTGAATAAGCAAGAAATAATAGCTCATGTATTATTTAGTATATCAACTTTCTTTTAGGTCTTTAAGAACAGATAATAATATTTTATAAGACAATGATACGTTGATAATTTTAATGGTAATCTATTACTTCTGAAAATGTTATTTGTTGTTGAACGTAATTGCCCCAAAAAATACAGATTCAGCCTCTTAAAATAAGGACGATTTTCTTTAGTCTTTACTTGAAATTGAAAATCTGGGGTTTTGAGATTACTCATCTGACCAAAAACATACTTAAAGACTGTATTGAGGCCTCTGTGAAACTGTGACTGACCTTTTTCACAATTTTCTTATATTCATGAACAATAAATTATCACTTCTTTAACTAAAATGCTATACACATTTTGTGTGTTTTTTCAAACAAATTGTTTTCCTCCTCCTACCTTTGTGCATGCTCTGAGTTCAAATCAGCCCAAAACCCAATTGGTCTGAAATCTGTGAAGGCAGCTCTGTTATCATCATCTTTATTATACATACTCACACCTAAAACTGAAAGTCTCACACGCTGTTATGTGCAATTGTTTAGTTTAGTTTAGTGTATTTGTTTATTGTTTGGTGGACAGTCCCCTTTAATTTACTGTACAGTAAAAGAAACAGCTTTAGCCTTTACAGCTAATTTCCAGCTGTAGTCCCCGGCCAGTTGTCAGTAGGCAACCTAAAATGCAATCGTTAAGATTTAAAATACAATAAAACACATTACATTTATAATGACAACAGGCCTAAGCAAAAGGAAAAGATACAACATATCACACACAATTGGAGCAGGCACAGTCAAAGCAGTTCATGCAATAAAGACAATACTGGGGCGACAAGGGAAAAGAATAATCACAGAGGCCACATTGAAAGCACGTACAAGACAACATGGAGGCAGACAGCAGCGGCAACAGCAATGACTATGTCACATCAAACACTCATATCCCATTTGACAGGGATTAATGTGTGCAGTTATAGTTGTCAGACAGCCATGTTTTAAGGTGTGTTGTAAAGGTGGAGTATCTATGTATATCTTTGATAGTGGTGGGCAGTGAATTCCAGTTTTGTGTTGCTCTAACAGAAAATGATAGCTGACCAAATGTGCTCTTCCTAAATGGAATTAGAAGGTCATCTCGTGTGGTGCTTCTAGTGATCTGACTGCTGTTATGTTGGATTGTGAATGAGTTCAAAGGAGGAGGAGCAGTGTTATGCTGAATTTTGTAGACCAGGTAGATGTTTTTGTATTCGATAAAATCTTCCCAGCTCAGCAGTTCAGGAATTTTAGTCACTAGAAGACACAGAGCACACAAAGAGTCCATGCTGTCCTTCACTCATAATGATCCTGAGTGACATCTGCCCCCTAGTGGTAGAATTAATGAGCTTGCCCTGTTAATCAGAGAGTAACACACTCTTCCCCACATGGCCAATTAGAGGTCAGGAAATCAGCTGGCTGTACAGATGCAGTCAGAGAGGAGGAACAGGCCTCGCTACAGGTCTATATCTATATGAATTCACTTAAAAGAAACCTCCCACATTTGTTTTCTTTTGTTTTTACCTTCATCCATCAAAGTCATCAAAGTCATCAAAGTCTTTTTCTTTCCTTGTTCTCTATCCATAGACCACCTTGCCTCCTCCTCTGGATTAATATATCTGCCTCTCTTCCTGTTGTTTATGTTATTCCGCCCTCCCTCCCTCTCCCTGCCCTGCCCGCCCTCCTTCCCTGGCTGTTACCAGTGGTTGGTCTATCAGTACAGAGTTCACCCACTGTGGGCCTGGGGTGACCTAGCACCCTGCCTCTGATTACACCACAGCGGTTGTTCATTTATCTTGCCATGAAATGGAAAAGAGGTGGTGAGAGGCTAGGAGATTTTATGGTAATACATCTCAACACAGTTAAAGCCTAATAAAATTTGCAAACCTCTAGCTTAGTCATACATTTTCCAATCCATTCATTTATAACTGTGGTTTTAATTTGCTGATGGTTTTTCTGTCTTTTTATTTAGTTTTTCATCTGTGCTACAGTTTGCTTATTTGTCTGCATTTCCACTGGAACATTTTTTTCCCCCGAGTCTCTATAGCAGTTGTTTTTGTTACATAAATGTTGAATTAAATGCGCATTTTAAGTAGCATTTTTTTCCTGAAATAAGGATATGACATTTGGGTTTATAAAACATTTTATGTAAATTTGAACTTTGCCAACAGATCAGTTGACTTGTCCCAAGAAACATTCTCCTGAACACATTTGTTTTCTCATTTTATGGGAAGATTTGGAGTTTGAAAGATAAGGGCATTATAGGAAATATAGGCTTGAGCATTTTAGTAGTCTGACTCACTTTAAAGACAAAAACAAGTCTTGGTATCTCTGTCTCTGCGGTAATTATAGAAATAGCCCTCTATGACTGACAAGTTGCTGCACAGGCAGTTGCACAAGTAGGCACAAGAAGTAGAATGATGTTGTCATGGCTCACTGGTAGAGTGGGTCGTCTCTCAACCGGACGGTTGGGGGTTCGATCCCCAGCTCCTCCAGTCACATGTCTGATGTGTCCTTGCGCAAAAACACTTAATCCAAAGTTGCTCTTGCTGCTTCTGCGTCGTCGTATGAATGTGTGGTAACGAGGATTAATTAATATACTGATGGTCATTTCACATGTCAGCTTCTGCTATCAGTGTGAATTTGTAGATGTGACATGCGGTGTAAAAGTGCTCTGAGTAGTCAAAAGTGCTATACAAGCTCAAGTCCATTTACCATTTCATGTTTTTGTCATAGTTTTAAACTACTTTGCATTAATCATTTTGTCAGTTAGGTACTTCTTGTATCGTTTTTTGTATAGTTGGTTTTCTTCTAAAAACTGACTTGTCTTTTTGCTGACACATGGCCTCTCGGGTTGTGTTGGTCCATTAAGAGCACTTTGCAGCTGAAGTATGTGAAGGTTTAAGCTCCCAGTGTCCCAGGGTCCCTTTATCAGCGTCTAGATCTTTCCCCTACACAGAGATTTCTTTGCTGTCATGTTTCTCACCGACTGTGAACATTTTTGGTCATGTCAACCTCTCAAAGACAACCCTTCTAAACTCTGTCTTTGTAACATCTAAGGTTAACCTTTCTTGCCGTCCTCCACTGCTCTGTTTATCAATCTTTTTTTTATTTTTAATTTGTCTTTCTTTATTCAGTCACTCATACAAACCTCCTTTGTCTCTCCGTGTAAAAGTGCTGATCTGCTCTTTTGGCCGGGGGACCTGTTTTAAATCTCCGAGCCAATCAGCTGCCCTGTCACAAGAAACTAATACCCCCATTGGTCATGAAATGCCGGCTGTCTATGAGTGGAGGCTGTGATGGAGATGTAATTACCTCCTAAATACTCGCATCCTCTGGCTTATGCATCAGTCAGTCAATAATCACATCATTCGCTGGTCAAACCTCAGCCTTTAGAGAAAAAATGTGGATAGAAATAGCTTATGTAACTCAGAGTAAAGAGTTCACTTTGGTGGTCTGTGTTATGTGAAGCTGTAGCTCAGTTCTCATATTGGTTTGTTTTGTCTTTTATGATTGTAGACTTTTACATATTGCAATACCTGTTGACAGTAAATATAGAGTAATTCAGAGAATGGGTGATCCTGTCATTCACACCAATCTTTGAGTTTAAGAGTATGTAGTCCATTTTGTATTGAGTTCATAAATCATGCCGCAGGTTCTCTATTATTGTTCATAGTGTTGGAGTCCTTGACTGATGCTTATGGATTTCTAATAAGACAGGCTCTTGTGTAAAACAAAATTGGATTAACAAATAGCAAAACACAATTAAAATACAACACATCAAATTTACGACATGAACAATACACATGTAACATGTGACTACATGTATTATCCCTCAATTCGGTGTCAGACTGCAGAGGGGGAATTGACGCCTTTGCTGCAGCCCTCTGGCTGCTCTCCGTGCTTAAATCAATCCTCGGAGGATTTCTTTTCCCCACGTGAAGGAGTACGATCAATGAAAGCAATCTGGAGCATAGTAAACAGGAAAGCAGCTGCAGGGCTCACAACCGTATCGACAGGATTGAAGGTGCTCAATATCGGCAGAGATTTAACCCTGACCATGCAGGATCTGCTGTTTTTCTGTCTCGCCTCTCCAAGGAGCAGATTGCAAAGGATAAGGATTGTGCCACAGTGCTGAAATCACCAGCATGGCAGAGGGAGCTGTATTGAAAGCCATTGCTTCTTTGTCCAAGTCCAGGCTGGCATTAAGCTTCTCTGGGAATTATTGAAAGATATTATGAAACAGATATAATTTATTATCTAGGTAGAGCCTAGGTAGGCAGTGGGTTTCATTTGTGGCTTAAAATCTTAATATAACCTAGTTTACATATACACATTTATGTCTAAATGTACAACTTATTTAAATACCGGAAACTCTTGACACATTTGTGACAATCCCAGCGTCTTTGTATCTCTATTACTAGACCTCTCCTTTATTTTTGTAATATCCTGTTAGTCCAGATGGGGGCAGCAGACTATGGCTGTCTGTGACCATCACCACCTTCACCACATTCTGCAATCATCCGGCTGCCGTTGCTATGGATACCGACCTTGGCCATTGCTGTAATAGAGCCACATCTAATAGAGGAATATAGGGGGTAGTGTTGTGCTCAGAGAAAGGGACACACACACACACACACACACACACACACACACACACACACACACACACACACACACACACACACATCCAAAACTCACACCTGCCTACTTTGATATGAATATGAAAGTTGGTCCTCTCCATGTACTTGTCGAGTTTGATTTGGACTTATTCAAAGAAGAACTGATTGTCAACCACTTTACATAATAGCGTAAAATGAAAAGTACTCTTCCATCTACATTTTCTTCAGAATCACTGTAAGCTTTGCTATGTTGTTGATCAATCATAGTTCAGAAAGTTGGCTACTTTGATGGTTCAGTTACTAGCCATCACCTGGACCTGCACCTACAGAGAATAAGGTCCCTATTCCCTGGTCAGGGGTCCACTTGAGCTCTCTCTGACATGCCCCCTACTCACTATGACATATGGTTAAGCTGTGATTAGCGGTGATGAAAATGTTAACTGTAGAAAACTGCTGCTGTTTAAATCCATTAAAGGGTGATTAACCCTGATTACCTGATTAATTAGAGCCATGGACGGACTGCTCACTTAAGAGTTGATTACTTAAGACTTGAACAGCATTTGTACTGTATGTCTTCAAGCTAAATGTAACTGGTTGTAGGTTATGTTTAAATGGCACACTTAACTGTATAACCCACTCCTTTACAATGTTCCAGCTTACAGAGACTATATTTAACAATAAACAGCCCGCTGCAATAATACTCTATTTCTAATTATAGCATCCACCTCGCGACACGTCCCTTGATATTAAAACGAAAACTGAAGAGAGAAAAGACAAGAAAAGTGTTTTTTAACCTATATTCCAGACTGTTTGTGTATTCTACATTGATACAACACTCAGCGCCCAGCCAAACATGATGGTGCTGCCAAATCAGACTTGGCTAAGCGTAAAACATGCTGGCACCATGGCATATGACTGGGTTTCTGCTCTGTCACATATTAGACTGGCGCTTAGTGTTAAGAGGGAGACCCAGTCTGCCATTACCCAGTATGCTGATTCAAATTTTGGTATTTCTTAACTGCCTGAGCAAATAGATATTTTTTTAAAGTGAAGGGAAATTTGTTTTATTCATATTATTCATTATTATAAACCACAAATTTGTCTTCAAAGGGTTTTACAAAACAATACCCTCTATTGTTAGGCCTTTTTAAATAGGATTACATACTCTCAGGGATGCCATATCTTATTATTAGTAACATTGGTCCCATTATGCTTGTGGTACCACTGTGTCAGCATCAGTCAACATGCTAGATGTATGGTAAATACTGAGGACGCACTAATGCACTGGTTTAACATTTGTTTCAGCCTATGACGGCCTTGTTGACAGACATCGGCCCATCGGGACATAATGTGTCATAAAGTGATGTAACTGTTGTGTGATTTCGATGTATTAGTGGCATCTAGAACACTTAACTACTGTACTTATTCAGAGAAAAGTTTTTTTTATTTGGCAGCAGAAGTTATCTGCATGTGGCCAAACTCTGATCTGTATTCATGGTCAAACATTAGAGAAAATGTTTACATTGTGTGAGTCTTACACCAAAAGGAGTTATTAAAGAATCAAACTTGGAAATCATCAATTGGCCAAATTGTTATTTTCAACATCCGTATCATTATCAGCACTTATTTCACAATCAGTTCATCTCTATAAAACACATGAGCTCTAGTTGCTCTAGCGTTACATGAATATCCTTGAAATTGTTAAAAAAAAAAAAATCTGAAAGTTTGTAATAGTTCCCTCTGGGGTAAATAAAAGTATGTCATAAACATCAACAACATACGCCAGCATATTCTCTTTAAGAAATACTTCTAACCAGGGCAGATGTGAGCTTCCTGTCCAAAGACCAACAGAACTAAACGGAGATGCTTAAGTCAGATTAAATCACTCATTAGGCATAATTGGCAAACTTGAAGTTAGTATGTATGATACATTTTAAACTATGAGACAAAATGTAATGTTGAGGGTAATGAGGGTTTTGTTCAACTTATAAATTTAAAAAGATTTGGGGTTCATGTGGAACAACCAAAACAAACTACATCAAGAAATATTAACGAATAAACTACCCTTTGCATTGCTGTCATTTATACCTTGTGTCTTTTGATTCATTATAGGAATTCAAAACTAAAGACTAATTCTAAGCACTTGATTAAGACATGCTCATATAGGCTCAAACATCTGCCAACATTAGGGGACCTGTTTCTTTTTTTTTTAAATTAAGGATGGAACAAATTTGGACCTGCTGATGGCAGTGGATTAAACATGAAAGAAAATTGAAGTGTGTATGGTATTTAGTGGAAAACTCGGGTCCTCTTTCTAATGTGTCTTTCTCGGGAATCACAGTCAAACTTCCTTCACAAGGCTTCTTCCAGTCAATGTATTCAAGTGTAAGCTAGTTTGGTTTCTATCAGCAACCTCAGTTGCTTTACTAAAAAGCAGTGGAATCAGACAAAAAGATCTTTGGATAAACTAGCCTTAGGTTTTTTATATAAATAAATGGAACTGGGGTTCCCCAATGACAATGCTTTTCATCATTTTTGAAGGGCTTTGTACTGCTCTGTGACTCTTGCAATTTTTAAATAATTAGAAATCGGTCAAACTTTTCCTTTCCCACTACAAGCAGGAGGATCGAGTTTCTGTGTAGTTTGGTTTTTCCATGCTGTGAATACAGATGTCAGCTGCCAGCGGAGGGTCTGGATGGTGCCGTGTCTGGCGCTGCATGTCTGAGCAGGGCCTTGGCTGGCTGATCAGAGTTGAGGGGTGCATGGGTGGTTCTTTTGATATGTCTGGCCTACTCTGATGTTCTCTTCTATGTTACAGACTCTGCCTCTTCTCTCCCAAAAAATACATTCTCCGACTCCCTCCTTGTCTCCTCCAAATCTTGCTTGTTTTAGGGGGCTTTTGAAAAATCTAAAACAGATGGCTGTGGTTGAAGGATATGTCTTAACTAATTATCTGTTGCTGAGGGATATGTGTGGGGGGCTGTGGGGCCAAATGCTCTCCAAACCAAGCCCTGCTGCCTGCCTGTGTTTTGTTTCAAATTTAATTCAGAAATAAAATAATTTCAAACAATGCCCAAAAACCATCAAACTCACCTCACATAAGTGTCTAGCAATTGGTTTTGACACAAATTTTGCTAAGATTGAAGCAGACTTAATATATTTGTAGACAAGTTGTCTTTGCTTCAAAACCATGAGTTAACTGTGTATTGCATGTTTATGATATACATTTAAAGCCTTTTAAATATAAATTGTACAAATGCACTCACAAAACCATACTAGTGGCAAACATGGCATTCATTCCTAAATGCAGTGATTTCCACCAGTGCATTCAATGTCCACCTGTGTGATAATGATAATTAGTAAACACTTAATTCCTGTGTCCTTGGGCCAGGAAACTATTGCTGCTTCCTTGGCGGTGGCGTATGAATACGAATGGTTTACTGATGGTCACTTTACATAGAAACCTCTGCCAATCAGAATGTGTAGGTGTGACCTGTGTTGTAAAAGTGCTTTGAGTAGTCCGAAGACTAGAAAAGCGCTTTAGAGCTCAAATACATTTAACATTTAATTCCAGCTCTTCTTGCATGCCAGTACTTACGTATGCATATAGCTCCTCTAACATTTAACCATCCACCATTTCTGGCTCATTGAGCCAAAATATATTGTTGAAAATGACAAATATCTAAGATTGTTGCTGACATTGTTATTAATCGTAAGAAAAGTATTCAACTTATTGTATTATCAGCTTTTCCCTGGCTAGAAGCAAATACTATAACTTCACTAATACTTACCTTAACTGTAACAGATGCCAAATATGACGAAACTGGAAAACACTTTTTCATTGTATGGACTTAACGGCGCAATCCCGCTGTCCCTCTTGCAAAATAAAAGGTCCACATTGGGGTCCTGATTGTCCCAGCATTTTCAAAAAGGCATTGATCCTGGACGCAGTTAGAAAAAGTCCACCAAGTTTTTATTGGTTAACTGTTTGCCCACTTCTAACAGACAATTGGCTAGGTTGACCTAATATGGTAGTCCTAGTTCAATCATTCCATGCCTGTATGGTGTTCCCGGTTGATCTATTCAAATCTTTACATTGGACACAGTGTCTTTTGCCATTATGGCTTGCATGCTCTGTCATGTTGAAAAAGCCAAAACAGTACAAAGCACTGCAGAAGCAGTTAATGGGTTTATGGTGTTACTGTACTCTGCATGGGTTTGAAGGAGCTGACTATCTGCCTTAAAGGCTTAAATGGAGGTGAGATGTGATCTTATTGACCTTTTGACCCTCGACATGGGTGACAGATTGCTGGAAAAGAGTCTCCAGAATATTGATCTTGAAGAGTAAAGATAATACAGTTGTCCTCATTTGGCCACAGTTGGACCAAACCTAGACAAAAGTTGGAGCCAACCAAATGTCTGAAATCCAAACATTGTGGGTGCACTTTAGAAAAGTGGTTGTACAGTAGTCGGCTGTTATTTAAAGTTATTGACAGGAATGAGAAAAGAGAAAGGAAATGTGCTGAGAAGATATTTGACCTCAGACCAGTAAAAACATACTAATGTTGGGTAGAGCTGGTTTCTAGGCCCATGCATACTTTGGTATCAGTCAACACTTAACCACTATTCAATCAATGGGCATTTTAAAAGGGTATCAAAACATATGAATATGAAAGTGATCACGCAGAAAGACAGAAGGATTGGCTAAACTGGTTGCATTAGGTCACCTTAAAAAAGGTGCTGCTAGCCCGGTCAATGACAAAACTGGACAATGGTTGCACTTTTACTGGTAAAAACAACAATGTGGTGTTGATAAATCAGTGTAAGCTTTCTATGAAAAGTGTCACAATACAAAGGGACAACAGATAGTGCTATCTACTTAATCAACACTTTCTGTGATTATTTTCTCCCAATTCATTGAGGAAATGGTACTTCAGGGCTCTGTCATTCACATTGTCCTTCCTTTAAAGGACTTCTTCTCATTTTCAGTAAAACACTGCTGTTCCCATCAAGATAACCATACACAATAGGATAAAGGGGGGCTATAATCTACGTAACTGGATAAAAGCTTATGTAATGGCTCCTTGAGGTGCTTTGGGTTGCAGAACCCAGGGATCAACCAAAAAGCATGAATAAATGACTCATCAGTATAAGCCAAAAAATTTTAACATTGAATAATGAATACCTTTTATATCAAGTACATAGTCCAGTTATCGACTTTTGAAAATAAAATTATTTCATATTTGACATTCATCTCTATTCTCACCCAGTATCATTTATGAGGGATACACCATTTGAAATTTGTGGCAACTCATTCAGCTAAATGGACTGTGAATGGACTTTTATTTCTCATCTTCTGGCCACTCAAAGTGCTTTAACACTGCAGAGGGTTCAAGGTAAACCAATCCCGTTCATTCATGCACTTCCACATGCCATTGTTTATTCAGTCTGGAGCCTATTAGGTTGACACTTTGACATGTGGACTGCAGGAACTGTGGATCAAACCGCCAACTTTCCAATCGAGAAATGATCGACTCTACCACTGACCCACAGCAGCCCACACGGGCCATTAAAACCTTTTTTTGTAGATTTATTGTGGGAGTTGAAGGATCGAGCATTTTCAGGGCTTGACCCATATCGAGTTTGGAAGATCAAATATTATGGTCTCTGCTTTTTCCCCACAATGGGAGTGAAGTACAAAACCACTAGAATATACTTCTTTTACATGACTTATAGTATTAGCAACAAGACCTTGCTGTTCTTAAATATGTAAAATAAATGCACAATATATGCCATGCAGGGAAACAAGCTGGATATGGTAAAAACAATTTTGGTAATTGATACATTTCTCCTTTGGTTATACCTTGAAATTTAGATGGAAAATGTTTTGGGATTTTGAAGGAGGGAAATTGAGAACAACACAGTCCTTATACAGCAACTTCATAAATGGCAGTTTCTCTTATTTTTCTGCCCTTTGGTGCATTTTAGTTTTTGTCATAGTACAGATTTTCCAGCACAACCACCACTTGGGGGTCTCCTTTCAAGGAATGCCTATTGCTCTAAAGTAATTGGTGTGTACAAACTCCCATTGGGGTGTGTATAAGGCTCCCTTGTTGGCCTGAGACCTGTTGTGAGGATTAGTGCACACTTTGTTGTGAGGATGGGACAGGGCCAGAGTTTTCTTCCATGAAGAAGCTTAGACTCGACCTTTTCCCAAGTCTGAAAACAAAACGGCCACATTGTTTTTTTTTTTTTGTATGGAATTGAATATGGATAATCAAATGTGTCCCTCAGTACTTTCACAAGATATGTTTGTATGCATGGGCCTGTGAAGCCAATGTCAGAAATCCAATTCACCTTCTTTAAAAAAAACAAGAATACAGATTGAAATACTTTCATTGGGGAATTTATTATTTGGAAATTATTATGTTAGGAGCCTAGCAGTTAAGGATTTTTCTTGAAAAGAAGGGTCTCATGTATGATTGTTTACATTTTAACTGCAGTGTGAGCATGTCAGCCTCCAAACTTCATTGCCAACTTAATCACAGGAAAAATCATATTAAGATCTTTGCGTCTACTCCCCTCTTGTTATTTATGCTACTAACATAACAGAAAAGATTGGTGATACTAAAAGCAATCATATTATATATCTGTGGGAGGTGCATTTTGTGTCTCAATTCTATTTTTATCGTATGAACCTACAATCATTCTGCCAACCAGTGCAGAATGCTCTTCTGTACTATGCTAACAATCTTAATCTTTTTGTTAAACACAAGCACACACAAGCACACACAACGACACACGCTCATATACACACAGTTGCCATGGAAACAGGATCCAGGGCCTTTTATGACACGTTGTTTGCCCAAGACAACTAAAAATGGTCTCAGCAGCTGTGCAGTGATGGGAGATAAATCATTTGGATCATAAATAATTGGACATGTATTAACATAGAATGAGAGGAGATGTTGCCTGCAGAAATGCCAATTAATTTAGAGCAACACATTGTCATATTCATCTTGAGCATTCTGTCATTCTTCTGTTTGTATGATATTGCAGGCTGTTTTCTGTTATGTTGTAATAGTCAAAATTAACTCTAATAATTACACACAGACACATTTACAATCAAACACACACAGTGGACACTTTCTAGCCGTGGTGCCCTTCACTACCCTAATGTGTGTCTGAGGTCCAGATGGCGTAGCAGTAGGTGGGCTAATTCACAGCGTTAGCTGTAGTGCTAGCAGTCTTAGTTTTGGCTAGCCCTGGCTGGTTGGAGTGGGAGAGCCTGCAGCCAGCAACCCCACCGAGTGACGCTGGCAAGTGAACAATTCACGGCTACACACTCAGCGTTTAGCTTTGTTGTGTTTGCAGGATGAACTTGGGTGTTTTGTTCTGTGGGAGACCAACTGTGTGGTCGTTTGACACTTCTCTATGAATTATAACAGCGTTGTTTGACTCCTGTGATATTGTAATGTCTGTTGTCCTTATTTTTTTATGTTTTATGTGTAACAACATGTTTCTCTGTGTTCACGATGACAGGAAGCAAGCTCAACAAGGACCTAAAGCATTATCTGAGCCAGCGCTTCCAGAAATCCTCGGCTGACCATGAACTGCAGCAGACCATCCGAGACAACCTCTACCGTCACGCCGTGCCTTGTGAGTCCATGACACCACTTTCACCCTGATATGTTGTTCCTTTTTTCTTCCGTTTTGTGATCACAACTGTATCTTCTCTATGTCCTGGCATCTTCCGAGGGCATTTCTTTCCTTTCTTGATCATATGCTGTCAAGGCTACACACTGTGTGTATGATTCCAAAGGAACATCACCATGGCACTAGTATACATCCTCATGAAAAATAAAACAAATGCATGGACAATAAAGATCTGAACTGAATTGATCGGAGCTGAGCTGAGCTGAAATGAGCTTGGGCAAGATCAGTTTTAGACCCATGTAATAATCTAATAGGATAATAGGATGATCCAGTAAAGCCTTACTATGTTCCAGTCCTAAGTGGACACATGGTTTCCTTTTGACCAATACTGTTGTTAGCTGGGTTATTTGCTTCATTTTGTCCTCATGTCTTTGATTATTGGTTTTTATCACACATCATCCCTCTTTATCCCAAACTGGACGTTCATGTTTACTCCCCAAGATGATAAAAAGTAGAGATGGGACAGATCCAATCTAATATCAGTATCAGGTCTGATATTGAAGTGATTAACATATCGGAACGACGTCGCCAATCCACGTCACACTTCAAGAAAGATTGTTGACCACTTTAAACATTCTCAGCTTGCAAAGTCTCACATGATCAAAAGTACAAAGCTTACACTTCAGTTTAAAAGATTCGATCTGAAAACCTTACAGTTGTTGCTGCTTCCTGTATTGCTGTTTGTATGTGAAGCCAGCACAAAGTTCAGATACATTTCTTTGGAATTTGTATTAATTTACTTTTTTGCTCTTTTGATACGAAATGCAAAGCCAGATTTACTACAGCTTTGTGTAAGCTTACACATAATACCAACAACAACAATAACAGTATAATTATGACTAAATATAATCTCCGGAATCAGTATATCGGTAGTATACCGAAATCAGATTGGAAATGAAGAAAAGTGGATCTTGCATCTATGATAAAAAGCAGTGAGATTTCACTAAGTCAACCCCCGTACATTCAGTCAGGTTGGTGTTTGCTGTTCTTTGCCTGTTCATGTGAAGGCAAAGTCTGGTCACTCCTCATTGACTCTGCTCATAGTATCTCATGTCTACAGGATCAATGGCACTAATAATTATACGTACACTGTGGCCTCATCCTGGTCCCTCACCCTTTATCACCAACGAGTATCGGCTCTGCCAGAGCTGCTGGTGTAATCCAGGAATAGAGGCTTGTGTCGTTGACTTCTTTTCTCTCTGAATATTGCAGAGATCTAAAATCACATTTGTTTTTGATGCTGAGATAGATGTTTAAAAGTTTTGTTCGTCAATGCTACGATGCTCAGGATGTGGCTTCGTCACATTAATAACAATGTAACAGTGGAGTGGGATACCTGTGCAACTCCCTCTGTGGAGAGGCAGATAAAACAGAATTATGGTTAGACTGGTGAACCATGTATGTTTCATGTCTTGTGTTATCCCTAATATGCACATAGCTGTGAAAGCAGCCAAGTGCACCAATGAGAACCAGACCCTTCATTGACATGATGGTGGAATCCCTACTGACTTATGACACAACTTGCCTCATTTATAAAGATGTATAGGGAGAGTAGAAGAGACAAAATGAGTAGATACTAGGTGAAACAGCAGGAATGGATTCTCCTCCCCATTTAGAAATTGCTGTATACAAGTATGTTCAGGTGGTTTATAGTAGTTCCCTGTCACTAAATATTGTATTAAGATTCCACATGTGAATATGGGACATGTCACTTTATTTCACTTTCATAATCAAGGATATTTGATGTACATAAATTAAAAGACATTTTTATAACAAAATTAAACCGTTCTTTTTGCTGGTCATTGCCCCATCACTATACATTTTTGAAGCCTATGGTGTTGTCTTTGCATTAAATACTAGACATGACTTGGGAGACCTGTCATTTCCAATATTCCTGCTTTACTTAAATAGTTAACATCCGTTGGCTTCTCTGAAGTTTATCTGTAGCCCTCTCTTTTAAATTATTATCTTTATTCAGGAGGCTTGTTTAAGGGACTTTATCTGCATTACCTCCACTACCATAAGTCAGACAGACACTAGTGGAAGGTGGGGGTCTGGCCATAATGGCCATTTAAATCACTAAGACGGCACTCTAATAAAAACCCCTGTGTCGTTAGCAGTAAACAAAGCATGGAGGTGTCCCCTAGGCCATGTGTTTTATAGGACTGCAAATGCACTTGTTGAGCACTGGGACATTCTTAACAGAAAATTACACTTTCAAATAATTTGCTTCAGCTAAGTCTTTTTTTTTAATCTCTTTTTGTATTAGGAAGTCATGTTACATTGTGCAAATACCATGAATAATTACTTCTTCTGACCTTCATTCTAAAGAAAAGTCAAATTTAGTGAATGTATAGCAAAACATACATTTAGATGCGCTTACGCTTTGGCCTACGATTGCAAGAGGTCAGTGTGTGTCCATGCTGACATATGTCCAAAGGTTGTTCACTGCACTGTGCATGTGCTTGTGTAGGTGTAGGTGTGATTAATGCAAAGCAAGCAGGTGGAGAAACAGATGGAGAAGTGAGTCCATGGTTGGTTGTGCTGCCTTTAAATCAGGCAAAATGGAGTGTTCAGGCCGGGGGGAATCTCCATAAGACGATTATGCACAACAGTCCATTTCAGTCCAATCTGTGAGTTTACCAAAATTCACATCTATTCTTGCTAAGTTTTACTCTCTGATTGACATGGTATTTTGTTTATTGACAAATTGCTAATATTATTCACTGGAAATTTTAAATAGCTTTGCAGTAGCTTTTGCTGTAAAATGAATTTCTTACATTGCAGTTACTATATTTTATTTCCCAAACTGAAATTCAGAGCTGTATATGTGGTTGTTTTATTTAACTATTTTGCAATGAATGTATGTAAATGTTAAGTCGTAGGCAAACAAAGACACGACACATGTTTTGCTGAGGAATGGTTTTGCATTTTTGGTTGATTATTTCCATGTTTTGCAACCCCACAGTGTTGAAATGTAGCCTACATAGTATGGCTGGTTTTCTGCTGTGATACTTTATTTGTCTAACTGTTGTGTCTATTCACCCAACATTAACAAGCTATAACTTTATAACTTGTGAAATTATAGATGTTCATTCTACCCTTACTAATTGCCTTCACATTGATGCCCCAAACAACCAAAAGGAGACACACGGACAGAAAACAGGATATGCTCCCTCGTTGGCTTCCAGCATTGCCGAATCAGTTGGTTGGACTGCCAGGCTGTGTGCACCACAGAGGGGATTGACCACAGTTTACTGTGGTGGCTGGCAGGAGGTTGTTACTCTAGACCACCTACGCATGCCACCACTTCTAAAAAAAAAGAAAAATACCAAGACATAATTTTCATGAAAAGAAATGGGCTAAGACAAGTTTAGCTTCCAACAGATTTAGTTTAGGAAACCCCTGAAGTTAAAGTTGGGATGTCCTTTTGCAGAAAGAAAAATAATCTTTCAAAATACACATGAAACATAAATAGAGCAAATACAACCATCTATGTTTGCCTTTAATATTAGGTTGAATTGGGCAGAGAAGTTCTTGAACGTCTGCACATGTTCTTGTAGATTAATTTCGATGTGCAGGTGTCGTAAAGTGATTTGTGAACGGTCTTCCTCAGATGTTCCCATAACCCTGAAGAAGTTGAGGCACAGCTCTCACACCCTCCGCCATCTGCTACGTCCGTCAACCTCCCCTTGTGGTCACCCCCTCTGCGCATTCAGCGTTCCAAAATCACCCATTCTCCCGACAAGCCCCCCAATCTCCTCCATCCTGACCCCCCCAAACTCATGACACTGCTGCCTCACTGCCGCCACTGCTGCTGCCTTTCTCTCCCTGTACCACTCTTCCCTCTTATTGTCCCTGACTGTGGTTTGGAGGAGTGACAAGAAGAAAGGAAATGCTCTGTTTGGTTTACGCCTGATTTAAAAGCATTCTAGGTCTGCCAGCCTTGACAAGCGAGCCCTGGATTTCCTGCATATAGGCAAGTATAGCAGTATTGACTTGTGTGGTGTTTGTGATGCTGACGACTCGGTGTTCGCCTCTAAACTGAGCGAGCTTTGCAGGGGCTAGTGTTCACGTGCATGTGTGATGAATTGAGGGGGCTAGCAGCACAGACGATTGGACAGCCTGTATATAGGCTAAGAGGACGGCTCTGAGGGAGGTTGGGGCTGAAGCCGCGGGGATGGGGATGGAGATGAAGATGGGGGTGGGGTGGAGTTTGGATGTGGGAGGGGTGCAAAAAAAAGGGGGGATGGGTGGAGTGAGGGGAGAGAGGGGGAAATGGTGAGATGCAGAAACACTCACAGTCAAATTAACGTTGCCGCTAGCTAGCCAGTCAAGCTAACATCAACATATGTACAAGAAGGATGTGTTGTCATTATACGACCTTGTTCTACCACTGCGTGTTTGTGTGTGCACAGTGCATGTGTGCACAGTGCATGTGTATTTAAGTGTCTACAGTGTTTACAAAGCAGCCTGTTGAGGACTGGTGTGGTGAGGTTAGAGATTGCACCCACAGATGAAATCACATTGTTCTAACAAAAGAAATGCTCCAACTCACTGGTAAATCTAAATTGTTGAAATAGAGGAAAATGATACAGTGAGCCGAGCTTCAGACAATATTGTTGACTTTTATCAACAAGAAGAGGATCGACTGCATGTCAGTCAAATACCTGCTGTGTGTTTATGTCTGTTTGACATGCTTTACTTGATGTTCGTTTTGTCATGGCTAGGTAAACACAGTCTTGCATGTCTTTCCGATCTTCCATGGAAAGACAAAACTCATCCAATCATTCCTGTTAAACCAGTTCTCAGTTCAGTAAAAGCCTCACATAAACCTGGTTTAATTCCTTGCAATGGCTTGTTACTTGTGATGGCCACGATCACAATATGTGCATCAATTGTTCAGGTAACTTATAGACACTGTATTTGTTTTCCTTTATGTGTAGTATTTTGAGCATGCAATAAATGTGTTTGAAAGGTTCTCTGTTTATATTTAGTTTAGGTTAAAGAAATTGACATTTTTTTGTGAGAGACATCATTTGTTGCTGAGAGGTCACATATCTGTTTTTTTTATTATATGAAAGTAGTGAATGTGTGTTTTTTTTTCTTTGGAGTTTAGCTCCTGAAAAGCAATAGCTCATGATTTGAATAGACTTGTTTTATCAAAGCTCATGCCAAGAGTTTTTAGGTGGCCATGACACGCGCTAAAATACATACTGATGCCTCTATATGGGTGACAAAAGCAAAAGCGACCATCAGTATAAAGATGGAGTATTTCTGTAAAGTTAGTTTTAATGCCTGAAACCACTCCTGCGAGGTAGGTGTCACATGAAGTGAAGAACTGAATGCTGCCTTTTTTTCAGCCTTTTTTTCCTACAGTAAAATGAGTGATATGTTTGACCATTTAAAAGAACAGGGATGAGATTTTTATTTTGAAAGGAAAAAAACATTAAACACGTGAAGGACATTGTCAGCAAAGAGGTAAGATGTACACAGGAGATAGCAAAATTGAAGTCTAAAGTTCACATCAGGAGCTTTAAATGTAAAATAAATTTAAAAACTCTTCATCATATTTTGCAGCCCAATCACTACAAAACTTTGTGTTAGATCCTGAGCTTACATGACTGTTGGAGAAGGACAGAAGGCACGACAGTTACCAGTGTCAGTGTGTTTACATTTGTGTGGAGAGGGTCCGGCCCACTGCAGGTAGAGCAGAAGGAAGTTGTGAAGGAAACAAAAGGAGCTTAATTCATGCTGGTGGGAAAGTTTTTTTTTTTTTTTTTTGTCAAGCTAACACCATTAGCAGGATTGTCGAAACAGAAAGAGTGATGGGTGGCGTGTCTCTGGTCCTTAGCCCCTCCCCCCACCACACCCTCACGTACACTGACTTGTGCTACAATTTATAGTATTCACACACCAAACAAAGACACTGTTGCACACAAATCCATGACGATTGGCATGGAGGTAATTTTCTCGAGTCATTCCTTCGTCTTTAAAATGGGAGTTAATTCCCCCCTGCGTCTGAGCTTGTTTTCTTAGGATAGCTCCTACTGTGTTGACTGGCATTTTGAACTTTGTAGATAATGCCTTTAACTGAGACAATGGAACAGTTTACTAAATGATTTCATCTGTATTAGCATCTATGTAACCATTAAACCATTTAAGAGTCTAAAACGTGGATTTTTTAATTAATTGTTAATGAGGTGAGATTTATCTGTGGATTTTTTTACATTAATATGCAATGTATCTGAAACAACTCTCTCTCTAATCCAACTCTTAAACATAAAAAAATACAGCTCACGAAACAGAGACCAGACATTTGGTTCTTTTGGGGGTTAGGTGTCTTGCTCAAAGGCAGCTCAGCAGTGGAAATGAACTGGTATCTCTTCAGCAACCAGTCCTAATCTTCCATATTTGGTCTGTACCGGGACTCGGATACGCGACTGTCCAGTAACCCAAGTCCCTTCAGACTGAACTATAGCCGTGTTGTTTGACTAAGAAACTGACAATTTAGTGTATTCCAAATAACCATGAATTATAACAAGTCATTAGCATTCTGCTCTAAGGTAAACCCAGTTTGAGTTTGGAAGCTGACCAATCTGAAACTTTGCCTCATGTCTGAATTAAACTGTAAACTATTGATACTACGTGTGAATGTTTTGGCACTTAATTTACATCAATGCATGAGACACACTTATCCGAAGGGATAGTTAATACGAGTGTCTTTGAAAAGCAACTAATAAAACATTAGAGAAACAAAACTCCACAACTCATCCAACATTTCACACGTGATTTGTGTTTTCTTTGACGTTTTTTGGAATTGCTTCATGTTTGGCAGCGATGACTTAAATAAAGAAAAAAAAAAATCTGAAAGTGTTCAATCAAAACCACCCTCAAAAATCTTCTATTATTTGGTTGGATGGTTCTCTAAACCCTGGAAGTACCCTTTGTAAATGCCTGCCTATAGTGGACACAACGTATGTAATTGGGACACATTTAAGGGCTATCTGGCAGAGAATGGCACATCACACGACCTTTGACTTTTGTCCCTCGAATGATTTCTAGCTGCTGGTCCCAACCCCCAACCTCCTCTAACCATGGAGCATAACAAATGAATTCTGCACATGCAGAGGCTTCTTTTATGTGACTCAGCATGAGCATGACTTTTTTGTTAGTTAATTCATATTTTGTCTTGAATCTCTTGAAGTTTGATCTCCTTTTTAAAAAGTGTAAAAAGGCTTAATGCTACTAGCACTTATATCCTTTTTTCTGCCAAGTTTTAGCACCTATACTAGTTGTTGATGTACTCGTTGTTTTGGACTTCTTCTGTATCTGACATATAAGCTTTAGCCTTACTCATGTTTACAACTTCATGTCGAGTTCTTTTTGCAGATTCCTCAAGTCTTGATTCTGTGTTTTTCATGCCTGCCTCTTCAATTCTACCCCCTGACTCCTTTCCTCTTCACATTCTGGTCAAAGATGAGTTGTCTGGAACTTGTTAAGCACCCAGAGCATGTGCGTGAGTTTGTGTGCAAAAAGAAACAGAGGTGTGGGGGATGAAAAAAAAAAATATGACGGGATCTGCGAGAACAAGAGAGAAAAGGGGTGAACAGCCAGGAGAAGGGGGGGGGGGGGGAGAAGAAGGAGAGCGAGAGGGGGAGGTGGGCGGGTGCATGTGGGTGCCTGCGAGACGGGAGACAGCGGGGCTCAGTCAGAAAGAGAGAGAGAGAGAGAGAGAGAAGACTAGCATTGGTGTGTGTGGGTATGAGACGGAGCACATTATAAGCCAATGTGTAGATGCTGCTTAGCCTAGCTCCCATTAGCTTAGCATCACAAAGCCAAAGCTGGACAGAGGACAGACGCACAGGCAGAGGAAGGGGAGGGAGGAACGGAGAAGGAAATGTGAATCTGCGCTGGTTTTTTCCTTCCACTCATCCACACCTGATTGGATTTTGTTGCTCCCTCTGTATTCTGTCGACGTGGTGTTGTTCACTGGACTGTAGGGAAAGGAAGGAGAGGAAGAAGAAGAAGAAGAAACCCCTCACAGGCTCCCTAACTGAGGTAATTTTGTTTGGTGTTTCATTCTGAGAGGGGGACTACAGGCTGCTGTGATTTAATGGTTGGGGGTTGGGATGGAGAGAGATGGAGAGGCAGGCGGTGAGGATGTCTGTGCATCAGGCGGAAGGCATCAGGAGCAGAGCGAGAGAGACAGAGGCACATCGCTGGCAGTAATGGAGGCTGATGTGTTGTGGTCAAACGGAAGCTGTGTGTGTCTGTCTGTGTCTGTCTGTCTCAGGTATGCGTGCGTCTGTCTGTTTTTGTCTGTGCCCCGGTTTGATGCCTGTGTGTGTGCAAAGTGTCACATCCCATGTGGGTGTTTTTCTGGTGGAAGCACTCCAACTCTGCAATGGTTGTATTAAGGTTGATCTGTTGACACACTTGATCATATTGGAAGCCATTACCTCCAGCAGCAAACTGTCTGCCTGTCTGTCTGTCTGTCTGTCTGTCTGTCTGGAGCTTCCAGGATGCTAAGGTTAGCTTCTACCTCTCCTTCATCCTCTTTCTCTTTCTCTCTATCCAGCTCGTGTCTCTATATACCCTCTCACCCTCTCCCTCCCTGCCCCTCTAAATGCATCGTTTTAAAGCCTCTCTCATCCATTTTCATGTTGCTGTAGGTAGCAGCAAGCCCAGGGTGCTTTTTTTCTGGCTGGAATAGAAAGACAAAGGCTGTCTGTGTGTGTGTGCGGGGGGCATTTTCAGGCTAGATTCTGGCTGATTTAGCTTCACACTGCACTACTGGCCCTTCAGGTTTTTTTGTTTCTTATTCTAATCTCTCTTCTCCCCCCACCCCCATCTTCAGAAACCCCCCATCCCTCCTTGTGCGTGTCTGTGTGTGTCTGTGTGTGTCTGTGTGTGTCTGTGTGTGTGGATCATTTAGAGATGAAAACATTTGTTATGAAGGTAAAAAGGAGCATGTCATAGTTTCAGAAAAGTCCTGTTTTGATCTCATTGTGGTGTGGCATGTATGTCTCTTCATTGCCAGCCACTTACAGCCAGCCAACAAGAGCTGTGAAACCACCCTCCCCTAACTCTAAAAACACTCCATCACAAATTAAGGGGACCAGGCCAATCATTCAAAAGCCATGGCAGAAACTGCCCTCTTCAACATTTAATTCCATGCCACTACCACGTAGGGAGGACTCTTTGGATTTTGATGGTTTTCAGAATCAGGTGGGGGTGGTTGAGGTTTCCTTAGGGCTTGTTGATACACTGTAACCCGTCCTCCCTGCAAAAAACC
The DNA here is from genome assembly GCF_963930695.1 of Labrus bergylta. Taxonomy (NCBI): domain Eukaryota; kingdom Metazoa; phylum Chordata; class Actinopteri; order Labriformes; family Labridae; genus Labrus; species Labrus bergylta. Next base: position 17,851,933 of record NC_089199.1, on the reverse strand, counting down.
AAACCAACAACAACAACAAAAAAAAACAGAATGTAGCCAGAAATGTGATGACTGGAAAATGCTGGAATTTGCGGCTTGTGTTTTTGGTTGGATTAACCCTTTAGTGGGACAGATGGCTCCATCCCCCTGCCGAGCTGACAAACCCCAGTCAGCTCACCACCCCTCCTGCATTTGTGTGTGTTTGAGTGCATGCTTCACCCCCCCCCCCCCCCCCCCCCCAAAAAAAAAAAAAAAAAAAAGCTCTGGCAAGCGAGCTGTGGCAAAGATGGTGGATGGCTGTGTTTTGGTTTTGAAATATAACAGGAGTCTGCTCGCCCTTCCCTTGTGTTTTTGTGTGTGCACGTGCATACAGTCGTGTGTTTATCTGAAGACAAGCCTTAGTTTCAGCCTGGAAAATATGGACTAGCTGGCTAGCTTGACATCAGAGCATGTTCATTGTGGAGATTTAGAGAAATTCTTCTGGAATAGCTTCTGAACAACAGTTGGGTCCTTGAATGTTGCCAGATTTTCAAGGCAGGGCCGTTATCCATGTTGTTTCTCCATGATCATCCACCAGCTTCATTTAATATTCTTACTATAAGCACTTTTTCAGCATGACCTGCTACAGTGAACCCAACATCATCTGCCAAATAGGGTCAGTTTGCAGAATTTTGTCTGGCACAATATACCAGAAAAAGTATATACACCCACATCCTGTATCCCATATTAACGTCCTGTTGAATTTACTCTGACTGCCATATAATGAAAACCATAAATACCCTACAGAGTAAGTCTGTTCATGTCTAGATCTTTGTGATTTGTTGAGAAAAAGTGGAACATTGTGTCCTTGTTCTATGGTGTGCAGTGTGTTTATGAAGTATAGTAAATGTCATATGTGCCAGGAGTTTGACTTGAAAGTGAAATGACTGGACACTTTGAAAGACATACAGCGGGATAATTCAATCCACTGTGAGGCCTGCCTTTAATCTAACACAGTCATCACATTTCATTTCAGCGCACCATGACTCAGTGCATGGGTCCATTTTCCTTTTCACTTAATACAGGCAAGACTCAGGAAAAGCACTTTCTCGCTATATGTTAAGGCACCAGTCTTTATTAGAGAGGGAGCCAGAGCTGTTAGCGTCCATGGCCCACAGCTTCACCCCTTCACTCTACATTCACAAGTGAGATGTGCACAGACTACAGACAGAGGATGAATGAGGGATGCACACATTGTGCCTCTGAGTTATACCGAAGCAGAGTAGACCTCACTTTAACCCGTCTAGAAAATGTTAGCACTTCCTGCCCCAGACTTTTTCTAAGTTGCCCTATCACACATGTCTCTCACAATGATATTTTCTCTATCAGGCAGGTGTGGTTGAGGGGTGGGGGCTCAGCAGGCCAAAATGACACTGCTTAAATCGCAGTGTAATGTTAATAACATATCCAAAATGGCTGAAAGGAACAGATTCTGACTCTGAGATGACAGTTTCCCCTTTAAATCAATGCTATGTGTGATTGGATGTGTTAACAAATCAGTGGGAAATATCAGACTGGCGAGATGAAAAGAGTATGAAGAAGCAATCATTCAAATTGCAGTGATTGCACACCAGCAGTTCACGACAAAAGTATCATGAATTTTCTTGACTATTATCTGGTGCATTGTGTTGACACAATGGACCCCACCCGGAAAATTTGGGACATGGTCAGAAATGCAGTTCATGCATAAAAGGGATGCAATTTTTTTTTAAAGTCTTTTGTGGCTCCAAATTGAACCAAATTAATCTGATAAATGACCTCAGGTGACCTATGGTCCTTTTGAACAAAAAGTGAGCTCACCTGATTTCTGATCCTCATCCCTGCTTGAGACTCTCACTGCTTCTTTAGCTTAATCTAGCAAAACCCATCTGAATGTTTCAATGAATCCCAAACTGTCGGTTAAATTCTCCAGATTGTAGTTTTAAGGTTTAGACAGTGAAGAAGGATCTCCAGAATGAAAAAAAATAAAATAAAATAACTTTCAATCATCAGCGATGCAAGGGTGCGACGCTTCTTTTGAGATCTCTTAAAGATGTTAATGGCTTTTACTGTCAGTCAATAGTTATGAGGACCTATTCAAGTTATGAGCAGGATATCCATTATTGTCATTCGACGCCCCTTTCCCTGGTTTAATGTTACAAAAATAAATTATATAAACTGTCTTACACAGTGTGGTGTAACACATAACCGGAAATGTCATTAAGGTGGTAGCCAAGAGAAAGAAGGAGTAGTTCTTTGTTATACTTCTTGATTTCATGACATCGTTAACATCAGAGCAGCAAATAGCTATTTCGGCCTTCTGGACTCGTTTAGCAGCTTCAGAGAAAACCACAGTTGTCCTCCAGTCAAACCAGAAAGCAGAAACACTTGTGTCAGGCCACACAGGCAGATGTTAAATCTGTCAAACATCGTATAAGGACAATACCAAAACAAAGAGAAATGAGCAGATCAGAGACTGGGCGGAGGAGTCTGTGGTATTAACTTTCTTAATATTATTTGTACGAAAGGGAAAGAAGATGAATTGTGGCTTAAAGATTAAAAGAAAGTATTTTACAGAACTGGAACAAATGACAGCACCAGCACAAGACAGAACAAAGAAAACATGGAAAGAGAGAGAGGAATTAAGTGGAGGAGCGATAGAAGCTGGAGGGAGTGATGGAGGAGAGGGGAGCAAAGGAAATGAGTACCACAGGTTTCCTGTGCTATCCACTGGGTCATGCTCATGAAAATGTTAATGGAACTGAGTAGATAAGAGCTTCTTCTCTTACCTTGCACATACATTTAACTCTTTGTTTGTTGATGATTCGTGTGTCTCTTTCATCCCCAAAATGGTGTCAGAGTTCATAAGCGCCGCCATTGTTTTCATGTCATTTTCAGACTACTTAAAATGCACTCTTTCAAATAACTCCTGTCCTGAATGACCTGGATGCCAGCACACAAGCCGAATAAGAATAGCGTGGCCTATAAATAGAACAATTATGATAATGAATCATTGCCAAACACATTTATGATGGCCTACTTTTCATTCATGGCACTGATCAGTTCATCGCAGTGCATATGTAGAAACAAATCACATTCCCCCCCCCCCTTTTTTTGTTTGTGTTATTTACAACACTACAAGTGGAATTTCCCAAGAAATTAACCCACAATAGTCTAAATCATTGGTGTTTTCCACCTTACTGTGCATATCGTTTCCCTGAACCCTCTGACTTTTGAAGACAATTTGTATCTAGGTCATACTGAAGTCTGTGTATCTGTTGGTGGAGTGTGGGCATACTCCAAAGGTCTGTCTGAAATGGAAAGAACGATTGTGATGGAAAATAAAAGGCTGCCTTGATGAGTTGGCACTGGATTTACTTTAAATGTTTCTAACCACTTATTTTGTTAAATAAAAAGGTAATTATTGATGCGGAACTTGCAGAAATGTCTGCCTCTCTCAGCTTATGTCGACATGTTTTCAAAACAGAGCTTTCAGGCGGTTCTTAAATGTCAGTGTTTGGGTAGGTGTGTTTTCTTGAGAGCTTGACATACTTGTTTGATTGAGTCACTTGACTTCCTGATGTTAAGTAATTCCAGGTTTAACTGGCTGGGCGATAGAGCACAAAGTACCTTTTAATCTTCAATGATTCATGACAGGGAATTACAAGTGAAGTTTGCTGTGCCCATATTAAAACAACAGTCATTTTTAATGGCTCGATGAACTATGAAACTACGTGTTATAGTATATATTTTGTTATATATATATTTTTAAACATAACCAAACTGGAAAAATGCTGGGAAAATGTGAATATATTTGCACTAAAAAATATGTGGTTGTGGACAAGAATAAATGCAAGATATTTAACAAAAGATTATATCATCTCAAGTTCCCCTTTTTTTGGATCATTGTATACCTTCGTAAAAAAACAGAAGATTTGACAAGTTCTCAAATTGTTTGTTTCGTTTCAACTTAACATTCCAGTATTGATCACCATCCCATCTCAACAACCCCTGAGGGCCTTAGCCAGGCTGCATAGGCAAATTAGGCCTTCTATCTGTATGTGTTTTCTTTACTGTCAAATGTCGAGTTTCAGTCAAGACTTCCCTTAAAGTCTGAACAGCCTGGGGGTCAGAAATAAGGTTCCTCCCAGTTTGTCCAGCATACAGAAGTCAGTATGTTTCATTTGTGTTGCGACACAAACTGCATATTTTCAGTCGCGAAAAGGCAAGCAATTCCTTTGAAATGTATTTTATTCAGGAAACGTATTTTTCTTATTGTTGGACCCTTTTTCATAGTTTGGAAATTGACGTTCAATAATATTTGGACAAATCAATCTGGATTTTGTTTTATTTGTAAGGACCAGGATTTAGTCATGTTCAGGTTTTGTGGGTGTCATGGAGCCCGCAAAAAGAGAAGGAAACCTGGTACTAATATGAAAAAAATATTTCTTTCTGGGTTACTTGCACCTTTTGAAATTGAGAAACCCTTGGAATTTAACAAAGGAATAGACACACTAGTGGACAATACAGATCTTCACCTCCTAACTGGATCTAATGAAGACATGAAACAAGACGACTCCTCAGCTCCCAGCATTGAACCAGAAGTCATCAAAGAAGTCAAGCTATTGGAATCTTACCAAGATAAAGATACACTGAAGGAAAATGCTGATGTCCACATCAAAAAAGAACCTGAAGGAGACGTGCAAGATAACTCCTCAGCTCCCGACAATGAACCCAAAGTCATCCAAGAAGTCAAGCCATTGGGATCTTACCAAGATAACGACACACTTGAGGAACATGTTGATGTTTACCTAAAAACAGAACCAGAAGAAGATGTTAAAGTCAACTCCTCAGCTCACAGCAATGAACCTGTAGTTGTCCTAGAAGTCAAGTCCTTGGAATCTTGCCAAGATAAAGACAGACTGAAGGAAAATGCCAATTGTCCCCCCAGAACTGGACCTAAGGAAGACGTTAAACTCAACTCCTCTTCTCCCAGCAATGAACCTGCAGTCGTCAAAGAAGTCCAGCCTAACATTGTCCTTGTGGATGGAATTAAATGTAGGTCACAGCTAAAATGCAAGGCCGAGCCTGGGGGATATGTGGGCTCAGGGTGCTCTATTGCTCTGGGGAAAGCAAGCGTAGGAAATAAACAGATTTTTCACAGGTTATTTTTAGAAGCTGGGTTGTGGCTGCGTGCATGCCTCTTCAGCCTCCTTTTACATTTTTCATGTGTTTTGATGTCATGGTGTTAAAAAAAGATGGCTTATTTTAATACCATGTGTTTCCCTCTTGTCATTTAGACTCTATTGGTTGTTGCCAAGCTGACATATTTTTCCTCTTCCCTGTAAGCATTTCTCTCCTGTCTTGCAAAATCTAGCACGTTTGAAATAATGATATAATTCATCTCTAAGTCTCTAGGCTTGTGGTAGAAGGTGTTTCAGTGATGCTAATTGAAATGTGTAGTCATTTTGAGTTTCTCTTTTATAATGTCAGTGTATTCATATGTCTAATAGGGTCATCCTCTGCTTTCATAAATGTCAACGACCTTTCTTCTAAGTCTATCATGAAACTAGAAGGGCAAATGCTCCCTTGAAATAGTCCTCTATCAATTTAATATGGATGAGGTGCTTGGATTTGTCTGCTGTTGTGTTTTGGTTGTGCTTTAAGAGGGAAAAGGTGAAGATCTTCCGTATGCTAAAGCACCTGTGAGAAGTTTTACATTACGAAACCCACTGAAGGAATTGCTGAAGCCTCTATGACCTTCATATGCAAGCAATATCGAGATGGTTGACCATTTCTATATCATAATTTAAATTCCTGACACGGGCGGTTGTTAATCAAAGGGATTAACAGCTCGCCGCTGATCAGGTTGTAAACATTTTCCACATTTTAACTTGAGTGGTATGTTAGACGATTAAAAAAGCAGGATGACATTTTTTATCTGAAAAAAAACAACAACTTGCTCATGTAACGAAAAGAGCAGCAAAGAGAATGTCCATAGAGGTTGCCAAGATAAACACAAAATGAAAGCTCCACACATTAGCTTTAAAATGACAAAACAATCCATTTTTCTTTACCCTATTTAGATCTAGTGATTTGTGTCAGGTGATGAACATTGATCACTGTCACTGGTCTGTTGAGTTGATGGGTAGATGCCACTAAAAAAAAAACATTTGATATTGAGCTTCTCTAAGGTGAGTTAGAGTTGAGACAATCTGGGGAGGCCAAGGTCACATTAAGGGGTGTGACCAGTTGCTGTCACATATTGATTGTGGTTTGAAAGACTTCGTGGTGTAACTGGATGCTCCCTGTAGTCGGTAAGCCCAATCATGAGATACTTTGTGGATGGGACAACATTTTGATTGGTGATCCCAAGGTCAGGGGGTAGCACCAACATTTTTTGTTGTTTGCCTTTGAGATCACTAATTATGTGAAAAACTTTTTTGAATAACATCTTTGTGTTCATTTATAACTGAACTAAAACATACCATGTTTACTTCTCATCTTTTGTCTATTTTGTAAGTTTAAGTTAAAACATGTACTGATACACATTTGAAGGCTAGAGTTCAGAAAAGCTCCAAAGCCAAATCTTGGGATATTTTGTTTTAATTGTACTTTTGGTCACTGGGTTAGGAGAAATAATTGCCCTTTATATATCACATGCAGTTGTTTGATTTTGTACGTTGTGGGTTAAAGTTGTTCTTCAGACTTCTGCTGAGATAGATTAGAGGTCTAAGTGCTAAAGAAATCCTTATCAAGGGACAAATCAGGGAGAAAATGTACCGTGTGTTATATAAATGGTAATCCTAATATATTTCCATGTGTGCGATGTCACTGAATGAGGGACTGACTTGAAAAAACTACTGCAAACATACTGTTGAAGGGAAAAATAATGATCTACTTGCAAAAGTAGAGTGCAGGAAACTGTTCTAGATGATAATAACATGATAACAGATGAAATGTCAAGTTGATGTTGAAGTGCCTTCAAACTAAAATTATTCAACTAAACCTATTTTTTTAAATGTTTTGTATGTGAATACAGAATCTTAAGGCAAGGATTTTGACTTTCGGTGTTGTTTTATGATTTTTCTCTAAGTATTGTCTACTAGGCCGTCGTTGTATGAAGGAGAATGTCTATGTGGAGAACGAAAGAAAGGGAGAATGCAACTCTTTATCATCCAAATCCAGACACCATCAGTAAAATAGTTTATCAGCAGATATGTGAATGCAAGTCCTGCTAACAGTCAGTTATAAGTTGTTCTCAGTTCTTGTATCTCATGTTGCTAACTTAGAGTAACTTTGTCAATTTTCCTGAAGTTAGACTAACACACCTAGACAATGGGGTTGAGAGTCGATTTGCTATCGCATGTATACACCTTAATCAGACCCATACTGGCTTAGGGGTTCTGTGCATGCTCCACAGTTCCAACACAAGGTTTTGACCCAGAAGCCAAACAGCATAAATGCGTAGAAGAAAGCCAAGAAGAAAACAAGACAATTGTGTCAACAGGACGAGTGTTTGAGTGAGAACCACGTAGTTTTGGACAGATGAGACATTTATATTGTGTCAGCTGAAGGAGTTTAACATATTGAAGAACATAGATTGAAGGAAATAGTTTGCCGCTTTCGTGAAGTGAACTTTTTTCATGTATTTAGTTTCTTGATTGATTTACGTCAGCAAATATTCCAAACCAGTTCTCAAACCAGTGGTTGACATCATTTTTTTACGGTCTATGAGTTATGTCTTATTTTGTCTGATTTTGTTCTGGTAAATCTAAAGTGTTTCCACATGCACTCACTTTGCATATGGTTTGTGGTCTAATGTTACACATAACTAACAAACCCTGTAATTGAACTTGCATACCCTTTGGCATCATACAGTCATAAAGATGTTTGTGCCACTACAAGGTACTTCTTTATACTTCTTTTCCATTTATTTTTATGTAGAACAATAACTTTTAAAATCTGAAACAAAAATATTTGTATGCGTAAACCTTCAACTTCTCTGTTGTTGTTGAGTCAAAGCCCTTTCAGTGCTCTCTGTTAAAGCACAGAGAAGAAACATTTTGGAAATTAAATATATGGTCAACAGGGTACCCTATGCACAGCCTAAACACGCTCCCAGGTGCTCACGGTTGCAGGACCAAATCATGAAAAGGTAAAGTTATTTTCAGTGTGTCACGGACTTCTGATTGTGGAAATGAAGTTTATAGTGAAGGACTGGTTAGTTCCTTAAACATGGAGAGTCATTGATAATGAAGATGGATAATGATAATGATAATGAAGCGTCTTCTGAATGCATAGCTGAGAAGCCGGCATGTTGTTTTTCCTATACGTCATCATCATAAACTCAGTTCAAGTCATTGGACAACATCCTGAAGTCTTCTTTCTGTGTCGTTACCTCTTGGATATTATGCAGTATATGCCTTGATTCTCTAAGCAATCTTGTTGCATTGTTGCAATTTTCCTTGATAAAGGAGAAAATGAAGAAGACCTAAGTTTGAAAGACCTGCCCTAAAAGCCGTTTAAAGTAGGCTTTGCTAGTTCTATAATGTGCCTTTAAACTAAAATACCTGGCTGGCAAAATAATCCATATGTTTATGGAAAGCCCTGATGATATGTCTTTTTTTCATTCCATCCAGAAGTTATATATCAGCCACCATGTCAGTAATCATTTAGCTTATCCCTCTTTGTAATCAGTATCTGCATAGCCTCTGCACATGGGGCTCAAGACATAACCGCGAGGTCATTAGCGCCTCTTCAAAGCTATTTTTTTACTTACTATAGGGTATATTCTTGCTGATTAATGGCTGAATATCTGAATGTCAGACTCAATAATAACAAAACATAGAACGATAGTAATAGAAGTTTCCTGATTTAGTTGCTTCCAATTGCAATTGTCTCCGACCCAAAACTCTATGAGGATGTTAACATTCCCACAATATAGGGAGGTACAATTGCCATGAAAGTAGAAGCAGTAAAATGGTGCAACCCATTGATAATTTTTGTGAAAAGTCTGTGATGTTTTCAGCCAGAACTACAACCTGCTTATTCAATGTTGAGTAACAGTTCAGAGGTGATGAACTCTGAGTTTATCTTCTCACCGTGGGGGTCTAATCTGGTCACCATAGGTGGCTCTAAGCATATACAGGACACTCCTCCCATTGTGGCTGTTATGCTAATGAAAATGTGTGTGTGTGTGTGTGTGTGTGTGTGTGTGTGTGTGTGTGTGTGTGTGTGTGTGTGTGTGTGTGTGTGTGTGTGTGTGTGTGTGTGTGTGTGTGTGTGTGTGTGTGTGTGTGTGTGTGTGTGTGTGTGTGTGTGTGTGTGTGTGTGTGTGTGTGTGTGTGTGTGTGTGTGTGTGTGTGTGTGTGTGTGTGTGTGTGTGTGTGTGTGTGTGTGTGTTTTAGAGGAGCCAGTTGCATAAAGCTCCATTAAGTGATTACCCTCCACCCACAGCTCCAGTTTAGCACCACACCATGCCATTTGGTGGTCAAGCACCTCATCCCCATTGTCAATAATGTGTGTAGGCTTTTGTGCATGTGCATGCAAGTGTGCATTTATACATGTGTATGCCCTGGCTGACACGGGCTATTGATTATTCAAATTCTTTTTGTGGCGTTAATTACAAGCCAAAGAATGTTTTGCCGTCACACACACAGGCCATATGACTCCTCTGTGACTGTTGGTATCTGAGTCAAGCCTCTGCTAGATTGCCAGGGGGAAGAGGTGGCTCATCACTGTGCCCTTATCTGTGTGAAGGGACATGGGAAAGCATAGAGTAGAGATGGAAGTGCAGCACCGATGATTAAGTAGAGCTCTATTGAACTTGAAACACATCTTTATATGAAGCAGTTAGCTTTAATGTGCAGAAATGTAACCAGCCATACCTGGGCGATATGACATAAAATATTATCACATTAAAAAATGTAATATCAGTCGACATCAATAATTATCACAATAAATGTCAAATCATTTTTTCTTTAAGAATAAAGTTGTTTTTTTTTGTATCGAGTGAAAGTTGAGAAACCAGATGGTTTATTGTGTTTCAATGATTATTTATTGTCAGAACATGACGAACATTTCACCATCATGAGCATAGTGCACGGTGCCGGAAAAACGCTGATAAGACAGTTTGCTGCTGGGGAGTAACACTTACTGGCCCGCTGCTTGCTGAGGGTCCACTAACACTTGTTTGGGATGTTTTTTCATTTATTTTCTTCGCTGTTTTCTAACGGTTGATATTGTTTCATAGGGTGGAAAAGGTTTGTGGTGTTGTCAGTTTTAGCTGCACTTGTCTTCGGCTCAGTACACAGATCACATTACTCTGCTTTTTGTCAGACTGTAAATATCCAAAATATATCCAAACTCCAAGTTTGAGCATCCACCTATTTTGCTGCGACATGATTGGTTGTTTGTCTTTTTTTTCTTCTTCTTTTTGATGTCTGGTGGCATTAGCGCATTAGCAACCCTCCCCCACTTTTCCAGTGTTTGTTTGGCGTAATTACAGGTTTAATATATCAAACTTTTTTAAACATTTGTCACATTTATATGGAGAAAAATGATATTGTGATATTTATCGTTATCGTTTTATCGCCCAAGCCTACTGCTGAGCATCATCCAGCTTTACATTCATGTAACTAACTCTTTGTCTTCACCCCCATGGATGATAATTGACAAATATTGTAGCATTGCTGTTTAAGTATGACTCTTTCCAACGGAAACAAGTTTGTGGTGTATGTCCAGTTCCTTCCAATTTCAGATGCAGCTCAAGTTTAGTGTTAAGATAAGCCAAAATAGCATTCATATTACTGTCATGGAACTTGAAATGGAGTTGTGAAGCAAAAGGAGACTATGTAGAGGAGTGTATCATCACTAGAAAACAAACTTCCCCACTTAGCTTCCCCACATCTCTTTCTCTCTCTTTTTATCCTCTCCATCCTGGGTTGTCCCTAGCAACAGCAGAGACCCAGTGGCATGAAGACACATAAATTACTTTCATTTTTTTTCTTTTCCTTGTTTGTTGTTTTGTTTCTAAAGGAACATACAGCCCTGGATCATTTCTTTCTCTGTTTTTAAGTTTCAGGTTACAGTACATTTGCTTCTTTTGGTGTGAATTCATGTGTTTTGATGCTCTAGTAGTGGCTCTGTGCTCCCTGAGCGACAGTATGACTGCCAAAATCTCAACACTTGTTTTCCTTGATCATCTACTTGAAATGTTAACGATGATTTTTTTTCCCTCAACGCCCACCAACCTCTCTCAGCTTGTTGCAACGTTGAAGCCGCTAAGTCCCGAGCCAGGCAGTGCTAGACAAACACCCTCGTAGCAAATTCCCAAGGCTTTATTTAATGTGCCAGATTATGCTAACGCTCAACTTCGCTAGTCTCACTCCTTCTCCTTCTTCTGCTGCATTTCAAAAGTCATAATCCAGGATAGTTGTCATTACATTTTTTTTCAAGTCTAAGTACTCTAGGAGTCTAGAGTCTCAATGCTCGACTTTCTGTCCCAACCCTTCTCACTCTACTTCACAGCTTGGTCAATGGGGCTTTTGTGTATTGAATTAATCAGGCCTATAGCATTGACACCGTCTTACCCCTGAGTCTAAGCCAAGGCACTTCTTTTCCATCCACTTTAAAACACCATCACAATTCCACTTCCTATTTGGTTTTCTAAGAGAAGCAGTGTCTAAATGGAGTCGAATCAATGGACACTTTTGTGCTGGGAGTAAACTGACAGTCAGATGAATGCTCAGGATCAGCTGAGAACCCTCCAAGGTCCAGGTTCTGTAAAATACTCTGTGCCCTGGATTGCGTTCACTGACTTTCTGAAAGATTTCTGAGGCGATTTCTTTGACTGAATTCAACTTCCTCTCGTCCCATGAGTGTCTCATCACAGACAGTGGAGTGTGTATATCTGTAGACTGTTAAGTATGAATACTAGTGAGGGAAGATGTTATGTCTATTTCTGACCCTTTACTTGATCCTATAATAAAAAATACTTATGGGAATACCCTGATTGGAAAGCTGGATGATGCTTGTCAAGAATGATTTATGTGAGACATCTGTACTTCAACATCCATGTCTTTTTACATGTTCTGTATGCTTGCATGAGAGTGCTACATGCTTGCTTGAGTTAGGACCGGCACATCTGTGATTTATCACCGGTGTCATGAACATGGCTGCAGTGGGAGTCTCTCCCCCATCCCCACACATCTATTTTTACTGGCGTATTGCTTACCAACCCACTGGAGACAGATTGATTGGGAGATAAGACAGATAGATCAAGAAATGGAAGAGCTACAAGGTATATAGCAAAGGATGGAAAGCCCTCTGTTGTCGACAAGCAGATGCCTGTAAGAATGATTGAGATCAGAAAGGTGATTTGCTATGAGCTGGAACTGTCTAGATACTTTAATTTATACAGTTTTAATCCTCTGATAGAATCATCTCCTATTGTAGCTGGATACATGTAAAAGAGACTTGTGAGATATCTAAAAGGAGAGCTAGACAGCAGTCAGATATAAGTAGAAATGTGCTCGTAAAGATAGAACCATAGAAGGAGGCAAAGTAGGCAGAATGTGTTAAAGAAAGAAAAGACTTTGTCTCTGCCGTGAAGCTGTTTACCATTTACACCACACTGGCCAACTGCCCACAGTCATTAAAGAGAGGTGCTAGAATCTCACAAGCTTCATGCCAAGCCGCCACACACACATTCACACACAGAGATATTTTCCCCCCTCACATATGGCCAGATCCCCCCAAAGTGCTACTATGATACCTCACACTCTACCTTAGTGTGAATGCAGTGAATGCATTAATGGATCTTCTGCCTTTGGATAATCAGCTTTTACATTATTTTCTTTTTCTCTCCACATTCCTTGTTTTAATTTTTTTGGGGGAAGTGAAGCGAGTAAATTGTTGCAATATCAGTAGTCGGTAGTTACAACTAAGCTTGGTAAATCAAAGAAGCTGAGAAGACTCTTGTGAATACAAATGTAGTTGTATTCTGTCTTATTCATGTTTTTCTCTAACTCCCCCTCTGTCTCTGTTCTGACTTCTAGGTACAACCCGTGCCCCCAGAGAAGGAGAAGTTACTGGGGTAGACTACAACTTCCTCTCGGTGGAGGACTTCCTGGAGTTGGAGAAAAGTGGGACCTTATTAGAGATTGGAACATATGAAGGTAAATCAAGATATCACACATTTTGCCTGGTGTATAGTATGTTACTTCAGTTGATGTGTTTTCTGTTTTGTGGGTTTGCGAACTACTCATACCTGAGGAGAAGTAGGGATCATTATAGGTCAACCAGATGTTTGCACCTGCTTAGTCTGCTTTTTGGTGGAAGTTTACCTTGAATCACTTGGCCCACTTTGCTCGTGCATCACAGGGTCAATTTTCTCTTTATTTTTCTCTTCCATAAAAAATTATGAATACTTGGCCCAACATAGAGGGTGTGACATCATTTTCGTGTTTTGCTGATATTGCATAAATTGACTTTGGTACTATAATAGCTCGTATTTTAAGTTCAGGGTATCTAGAACTTGAGCAATAATGGCAGTAAGCCATTTGCATATAGATACGGTTATGCTTTATTAACACAAATGCACTGGATGCTTTGACAGGCAGAAAGTAGAAATGCAAGCTTTTATATAAACAATAATGCACACTGTACCAGCACTTAAACCTGACCATCCAGTGTATATTATAAAAAAGTAGAAGTGCTGTGTCCCAGACCAGGCCACTCAGCATTCTTTTTGACAGGTGCACCTGCTGGCCCAGCAGGAGGGAACCACACCCCCTCTTTACTTTCAGCCAGTGCTCAGAACAAGCCTGCCATCGACAACAGTCAAGTTTTTCAGTCCGTCCCTGAAGGTGAAAGAGTACATGCCTCGCTCTAGATTCTGTTTGCATTGACTGTCAACAACCAAATTGAAAGAAATGCAACGCTGAAGGGCAGAAAAGCTGTATTTACACATTGACTTGTTGACATTGTTGAGCAATGCAGCTGGAATTCATGTGTTTTTAGGAGAAGTTTTGGGATAAAAAAATTCTAAGTCTCTTTTTCATCACTCTGTCCACTATAAATTTAGGTCAGATAGCCCTCAGCAACATGTGTTTGTGTATTCCTGGGGATGTTGAAAGTAGCTTCCGGACATATTGGGAAACAGAAGCAAAGGTACAGCATGAGTAAAGTTAAAAAAAAAAAAAAAAGGAAAGTTTGTTGGGAAGTTGGAAAACGTATAGCTGCCAATATCGTGAGAGGATTTGTCTTTCATTTAAGAAAAACTAAAATGGTATGAAAAATAGATTTGATGAATTTTGATTAAACGATGGACTGGGAAGTTGTCAGTAACTGTTTGTTTGACATGTCTGTGTCGTTAAGCTCGTAACTTTGACACACAAACGCAAGAACATGTTTCAGGTCAGGTCCAGGTTTTTGGGACATTACATGATCGTTTAGGGTTTTGCAACCACACTGATATCACAGCCGTCTGATTAATCAACTGTATTGTTTTTTAATTTCTTCTGCACTGTATGCACCTAAAGCTGCTATGACTAAATGTGTTTTATAACCATCTGCAACTCTAGTCCACAAAAGCAAAAAGTTCAGTTATTGTGGCACGTGTCAGTAATTACACAGCACACAACACTTTTGCTTTGCTGCTTACAAAAAAACAATACTGAAGGACTGTAAACAACAACACTGCCATGTATCGCCTCCATTCACTCAGATATTGCCTAATTAAGTGCCTGCGGTGTCCACTTAGCCTGTTCAGTGTTCCATAACAATGGAGTTATCTCTGTATGTAAACACAGGGAAGTTATGGGATTTTGGTTTTGTGAAATACTATTTGAGTAATATATTCACCACATTGTAAGTTAAAGCAAAGCTGTCTTGGTTTGGAACTTTGTTTTTGCTTATCATGAATAAAATAATATGATTAAATACATTCATCATAAATAGTTTTAGTTTTCACTCTAGGAATGTTCTCACAGAGAGTGCTGGGCTCTTCATTTGCATACAAAGGCTAAAACTTAACCCCCTCCAACTCACACACAATCACAAAGCAATATGCACAGAACCCTTTGACCCCTCCTCTCTAACCCTCCTTCTAAATTCCTCGTCTTGTTCCTGTCTTCTTTTTTAATCCCCTCTCCATGTCTTCTTCTCGGTTGCCTAGGTAACTATTATGGGACCCCCAAGCCACCGGTGCAGCCCCCCGGCGGGAAAGTGATTAGTAATAGTGGTAGCGGCGGTGATGCCCCACTGCCAGACGGGCTCAGCAGTAGCCTGCCAGGCTCGCAGCCATCCACTCCCCGTCGCTCCAAGTCCTACAATGACATGCACAATGCTGGAATAGGGCCTGGAGAGCCGCAGCAGGAGGACGACGAGGACCTCCCTGACATGAACAGTAGCTTTACAGGTACGTACAGGGGTCTGGAGGGTTGAGGGGGGGGAAGTGGGTAGGAAAGAGTAGAAGAAAATAACGCTGATGATGTCACTGAATTGTTCATGCTTTGGTGATAACAAATCAATGAGAGAAAGTTAGCACTGTAAAGTTAAACACTGGACATTTACCAGATCACAGAGACCATTAGGTATGGGTCATTTAGGATCCAAGGTCTTTAGGTCCTGACCTTTGATAAGGATTAAACCGATATTTGGACCACTGCTGCTCTGTTTTACATTTCTTTGTTATCTATCATGGCTTAAGTCCTCCATCTCTATGCAGGTGCAGTGCTTAATAGCTTTTCAAAGTAATACTGTCTGTCTGATGTAATTTGTATGGGCACTGAAAAGTCTGAAAAGTCTTCATTATCTTTGTTGAGTTCAACCAAGATGTTTTTTCAGCTCAACACTTTCACTATGTGAGAAGGGAAGTGACATCCAATAACTGGCGGTCAGTCAAGACTTCTCTCAAACACGTTCTGTAACCAGGACCAAACAGGAGTCTGTCTCCAATGGATTACGACACAATATCTATTTATTTGGCTTTGAAATACTTAGTTGGAATTGGACTCCAAAGCTGGTACTATTCTTCAAATGTAATAATTTTGGCATCTTTGCACAGATGACAGCCAAAATGATTCACCACATTTAGCACTGACAAAGACTGTCTACTACTATGATTTCAGACAGGTTTGGATGTCCTCTCAAAACTCTACCAAATCTACAGTTATTGTTGACTTATTGTTCTATACAACACAAGCTATAATAGTACATTAACTTTTGTTTTACAACACTGACATGATGCCTCACATGCTTCTTCCGCTGGAGCAGACAGAGTAGAATGTGTTGAGCACACAGGCAGCTGCTTGCAGTGCCGACTGTAACAGCAGCCCGACAACATGCTGTGCTCTGTTTAGTTTAGTGTATAACACCAGACTGTGATCCTGCTTTCTGCAGCTCTGTTTGGAAGACAAAACGAGAATGTTGAAGTTGAGGTGGATAAAGTGGGCGGGGATGAAAGTGGAGGCAAGGTAGCAGAACATCAAGTAGAAAGAGGGTGGGGCTTCAAACGGTCTGAAAAGGATTGGACAGAGAGTAAGAGAAGGAAGGGAGGATTATAGGTTTTTTGGGAGCAGGATAAGCTCAGAAAATGAAGAAGTAAGAGAAAGAGCTCAAAGGGGAGAGAGAGAGAGAGGCAGAGGGAGCACTTTTGTATGGTGAGGGGCTGCATATACAAGAGCGTCTTTGATTGGTGAGTAAGTGGTCTCTGGGTATGACTACATCTGCCTGTATCCATGCAGGCAAAATGTAAAATAGTGCCATCTGGCTGTAAGAAGCAGGCTGTGGACGTGTGAGCAACCTTCATCTTTTTCAATTATTCTCGATGATTTTATTTCTACTCTGGAGGTCATTTGGGTTTACGAATGAAGCATTTTCTTAATTACTTTCAAATGTTTGGATTTTTAATGCCGACATGAGCGCTTGGTTTCTAATATCCCTCTCAGCGACGATTCTGAATACTTACTTACTGCAGATCTATTCCAGTATGTCAGTGGGTCAGGAGGCATTGTTAGGAGGTTGACTCAGCCTTTAAGCTGTTTCTGCCATGTGTTTTTTTTTAGAAGTGAGACCAAAAGTTGTTTATTTGCCGTCTGTGATTGTGTGAGCTCTGAGGGTGCTAGTTGAGCGTGAGTGTGAAAAGGAGAAAAACAGGAAGCTAGGTGATAGCACTTCAGATTTCATGGCTCTAGGTGTGAACTGCCCACTTAGCAGTCCAAGATGGAGGAAACGTTTTTTTCCGGCTGTTAAAAGTAGTTGAGAAAAAAGCTGAAATACATGCTGTTTTGTAACTGTGATTGAACCAAAATCTTGAATGTGAAAGCTTTGAAAAGTTCCTGGACTGATGTAAGGGGCTGCTAATGGCACCCAGAGTTTTTTTTTTTTTTCAAAGCCTTAAAGTTCTCACATCGTGGAAGTTTTGACAGCATTGGCAAAATCATCCCTGTTAGTCATGTGGAGAATATTTTAGCTATTCAAATACAGAAAATTTGATATTTTTGGACCCTTGCAGTTTTCTATAAACATAGAAATGTGCACTTGATCCTAAACAATTTGTCTTATTTCCAACCTGGCAACCGTCATGTCATGCTCTTAAGAATAAGTGTCCCAGTCTGGGAGGTGTTTAATAAAAGAGAAGAAATAGTTTCTGCAAAAGCCTTTTTTTTAGTTGTCAATAGTGATTGATCATGTGTTTGTTATTTCAAGTGTTCACTATCACCAACATGTTCTTTACACCGCGTCTCATTTGCTTGAATCCTCCAGGAGACTCAAGTGAATTAGACGAGATTCATTACTCGGTGCGCCCCTTCGCCCCCCACTACAGTGAACCTCCCTACACTGGGATAACCCCCTCACCAACGGCCACCACGGAGAGCACACAGCAGACACACCCTCATCTGAGCCATCCTCCCCCCGAGGACCCACTGGGACCTCTGCCTGACAACTGGGAGATGGCCTACACCGAGAACGGAGAGGTCTACTTTATAGAGTAAGCCAATCAAGACATATATACACTCTTAATGCATCATGTCTGTAGGTGATGTTTCAGAATTGAAGTATGTAACTTAACATTCAAGTCCAAGAAGCAAGCTATATTACATGTATGAGTATGTGGTGTATATGTGCATAAGGTGTAATGTTAAACTTCTCAATTTAATAAATATAGTGCAGATCAGAATGTCTGTTCTGAAACATCAATTATAGAAACCAAGCACATTGTCTCAGGCAAACCCGGTATAACCCATTCTGTTTATATATTCATGTTTCTGCTTTAATGAAAAGAAAAACCTGAATTCTATCTGCTGTGGGTTCAATAGAAACAGCCATAAAGCATCTGGGAGCATGGCCCAGGTATTAAGGGCTTGCAGTTGAGTGACAACATCCATGAGCAGATATCTGTTCTGAGGCCTTGATTAAAACTAAACCATCATTTGCAGAGTATTTGTAACAAATAACGTAACCTTCAGAATTTCTGTTGTTAATTTATGAACAGTCTTTAAGGATAGTCCTTTTCTGTTATAGCTTTACCATCCAAAGGCCCCTGTCTGTGTTTCAAATAAATAGTAGAAGAGCTTTTCCTCTTACAATTGATACAGTGTTCTCTGTTTTTAGTTTGGGCTCTTGTTTTGTGGATAAAGATGACAGAACTGAATTTGAGTTGTGTTGACTTTTATGTTTCCCATCAATGGATCACAAGAACGTCTGACTCCAGCATATCCTCAAACAAAGAATTCAAACAGTTATTTAGCTGAAAAGTCATGCAACTCACTTCATAAAATACAGACAAATCTTCATTTAACAATTTATAATTCTTAAATCCAGTCAACATCTTAAAAAAAACCTACTTACTTCATGCTGGATGTGTGGATATAACTTTTTTTTAATTCTTCATATTTTATCATTTAATTTGTGTGTATTTCCTGTGTAGCCACAACACAAAAACAACTTCCTGGATTGACCCTCGGTGCCTGGACAAGCCTCAGAAACCTCTGGAAGAATGTGAAGATGACGGTATGTCTAAGCCTTATAGATCATCTATATATCTATGCTGTAATGAGGGTTATTTGGTGTTTTGCCAGGAATTCCTTGAAAACCTGTTTATGGGTAAAGTAATGTTACCATCTCTCCATATACCAAGGTAACTAGCCTTGTGTTTAGGCTCTAGCTTTACCTCCATCAAGATTTTTCTAGATTTGACTGAAATCTAAGTTAAGAAAAAAAAAATATGGTTTCTCCAATTCTTTATTCCCAATTTAAAAGTGAGAGGTTTAAACTAGAGTAGTAGTTCCCCTCAGGAGCCTTTAGGTGTCATTGTTGAGTCACAGAAAACAGTGAGCAGTGATGTGGGTCCACTAGTTTGCTGTGCCCCTTTATTTAGCTCTCACTGATGAGACCAGTGTGCTCTACACCTTCACAAATTACCTCTTTTGCATAATCTAATTCCAATAATAATTAGAGCACTTACGCTGAGGTGTCCTTACTGCCTGTTCATAGATTTTTAACATAGATGTGCAGCAACAGATTCTGATGCTGAAGGACAGAAATAACCGTATTTCCAAATATATTGAGTGATTCTTGCAGTTGTTGTTGTTTCGGTGAGACGCGTTAATCCCCAGAAAGTGAGATGTTAGTTTACCTGACAGATTTAGGCGAGGATCCAATCACTCAGGGGAGAAAGGCCATTGGCCAGATGTAGTGGAGTGACTCACAGATGTGCACCTTTTCCCTTGTTTTTTTTCTTCTCTTAAACCACTTTCCTGTGCATCTGTGCTGTCCATCTGCTGAGTAGAAGGGGTACATACAGAGGAGCTGGACAATGACCCAGGTAAGATCTCAAGTTATCTTTTGCACCACATACACAAACATATAACCCTTTTTCTCATCCCACCACCGCTGTTCATTTGGGATTGCAAACATCTGATTCATTTCTGCCCTTCAAAAAGTGTCAGCAGATTTTAAACAGTGTAAACTGCATACATGAAGATACATGAAGATCACAACGGTTAATAGTGCACATCTACATAATAACTCACCGCTGATTGTTCATACAGACTCGTCTGTCAGTTGTTGAGAGATAACTATGACAAAGACTCTCACCATCTAGCTATGACAAGATGCAACGCTGACAGAAAATTGACCTTCACCTTGATGAGCCACAGCAACGGAGCTTTGATTTTCAACAAGGACACATTCTGTATGTGCCTTGAACACAGCTGTGAACAGTACCCACATACTAGCAGACACAGACACTCTACAAAAAAACTCCCACGTCGGCAGACCGTCATCTCACACACAGGAGGCAACTGCTCCGATGAAGATTGTTCTAATGATGCTTTCCCTAATGGGTCTCTGTCTGAGCCACAATACAATAGGCCTTTTTTTTTCTTGAATCCTATCAGCGCTCTAACTATCCTATCAGACACAGCAGCCTGGTCGCTTTAGCAGGATAAATGGTGTCTGGAGACCGTGACCTGTAGCGAAAATAATGATGTCATTGGTATTATGGTAATATTACTCTACTTTTAGCCTCGTATAGTGTTTTTCCAGTTGAAGTAGCCGACAGCTGTTATCTCCAAAATGGTTAAAAAGAGGACAGAGACAGAAGATCACATGGGGAAAGGTTTACAATGCTCTGTGAAAGCAAACTGCAAGTCTTCCACCTTGTTAGCAGCTCCCATCGTTAAGCATCCTCAACAGCTGTCATGTCATGACCATCAGACGAGTCCCCCCGCCTGTGAGACAGCCCTCCACTGGATGAACATGTTCAATAGTTATCGATCAGCACAATCCAATACAAGTGGGCAACAGAATGCAATTAACTCAGTTCTCTAAGGAGAAGCAGACTCAAGTGTTTTATGAGCGCAGGCACATACATGCACTAATTCTAACACAACACACACACACATATAGTTCCTCTCTGTAGTATATGCTTACACAAGAGAAATCAATCACAGCGTTGCATCAAGAATATGAGATGCAAACTGAAAATGTAATTCATCAGGCTTGACACCTGCTTGAATTCACAATATGTTCTGGAAGGTCTTACGTGGGAGAAGGGATACAGGGTGAGAGAGAAAACGCTGCTTAATTAGCGACAGATTTCTCTTTGTCTTTCTCATATGTGTTTTCCTCCCTCTGGAATATATACCGTATTGTCAAGATTTTGAAAAGAAAAAAAACGACCTTTTTGCTGTCACACACAAACACGCTCACTCACACACACAAACAGGTGCTCCTCCTGGAGCGGAACTAGTGCTGTGTGAAATCAAGTGGGTGATTAAAATTTTGCGCGAGGCGAGGCGGGACTGCATTCCATTTAATGTTCCAGTTCAAAACATCTGAATGATAATTTACCATGCCTTCTCTGAGGTTCACCTTGTGCTGCAACACTACCGCTGTTACCTTGCATTCCCTTTTTGCTGCATATTTATTTCTTTGTATTAGCTGCAATAGACATGTAGAAACATGAAATAATAACTCTAGAGTTGTTTACATGGATCAAATTGATGACTTGGTTTGCAGATTTGTCCTTAGCTTCCCAGTCAGACAAACTGCATTCTGTAGTTATGTGAATCAAGTACGGACAATTTAAACATTCCCATCTGGCTCTATTTTTGCCTCTTCTGCTGACTCCACTCGTAACAAACGGACCTCCTCATTAGAAAGCAGAGGGAGGCTCTCCAAGCTGGATGATTGTAATTACCATCTACTTGCACACAGGGTGAGGCTTAATTGGCTGAGGGTAATAATATGTAAAACTGATACATTGCAGGAGAGGACTATTGGACAATCTGTGTTTGTAGCCAATTATAATCTTCTGACATTTTTAACGTGGAGGCCAGCCAATAATCAATGCTTCTCTAATCAAAATATAGAGCTGAATCAGACAGCTCTGCTGGAGATAATGACATCATTCTCTCTGGCAAATGCAGTGGAAACAGAATAAATTGCACCATCAGCCTGGCACAGGCTGCTGAAGTGGACCCAGTTTTATTCAAATTACGATGAATTTGACTTTTGTCTTCAGAAGTGTCTTCTGACATTATGACCCCATCGATTGAAGTATGTTTTCAGGCAAGTCAAGGGTTCAGTTCAAGAGGAAAAGCAGGAACTGGCACAGGTCAAGTCAGGTCACACACACAAACAGAGGCTGTAGTCATGAAAAAAGAAGGCAACCATAACCAGGGATACAACAGCCACAGTACAGTTTGTTAAGAAAGGGGCAGGTTTTTCACTAAGAAGGCCATAGACTTGATTGGAAATGTGCCTTTGTTCTCTTCTTTGGACTACTGTCATTTCTTTTGGGAAAAGAAAACAAGTAACATGTCATCCTTCAAAAACAACAATCAATCATTTTCTCATTTTGTCTTCTACATTATCAACCTCAAACCTTTCTTATATATTTTTTAGTGTGTGCTTTATTTAGTTCTTAGTCTGGATTATATCTCCCTCCCTCCCCTCATCTCACCTTTACCTGTCTTTCACATTTAGTCCCCCCCTCCCCGCGCGCGTGCACTTTCTGTCCTACCTCTCTGACCCTTTCACCACCTCTCTCTCCTGCCTTCTTTCATCTCACCATTCATCCATCCATCTTTGCTCGAGGGGGCCTCGCTCTGTTCTAATCTAATGTGTGGAAATGTCAGCAGTGTAAGGGGACAGTGGGGGCAAACAGGCAGCTTGTGAAGCTGTTGAGTCACTTATGCCTCTGAGACCGACTGACAGGCAGACACAATGGAGAGGAGAAAGGTCTCTCCTCGCCTTACCTCTGATGGCTCAATACATGGTCTCTAGTAACTTCACAGCTTGAGTTTTGCCTTGTTTTTCTCTGGCTCATTCTCTCTTCTTCTTTTTTTTTTTTTTTAGAACTTCCACCGGGATGGGAGAAAATAGACGATCCAGTGTATGGGGTCTACTACGTTGAGTAAGTGACATACAGCATGTGTGGCGGCCACACAAGGGTGCACACTATGCTCATACAAAATGTTTCACACATGCAGAAAGAAGAAGGAATGAGCACTTTGCATTCTTCTTCTTGGAACATAAATATGACTGCTTTCACACACGTTCGTTCTAACCAAAGAAACCCTTGACCTTTCTGTAAATTGGATCATCTGTAATGTTTGCACAGTTCAGCTGTAAGACATCACATGATTTCCTTTCAGCTATTTTGGTCTTTTGTGTGCCAGAAAATGTAGGTCATTTTGTTTGTGTCATTATCATTTGGGGAAACGTGAAGCCACTTTGTGTGTGTGTGTGTGTGTGTGTGTGTGTGTGTGTGTGTGTGTGTGTGTGTGTGTGTGTGTGTGTGTGTGTGTGTGTGTGTGTGTGTGTGTGTGTGTGTGTGTGTGTGTGTGTGTGTGTGTGTGTGTGTGTGTGTGTGTGTGTGTGTGTGTGTGTGTGTGTGTGTGTGTGTGTGTGTGTGTCATCTTGTGTGAAGCCCCTCAGCCTCAGAATATGTTTCATTGGTTTTTGATGTTGTTCAAAGCAGCACCTGGGGCGCAGGGCTGTGGCATTTCTATTTTCTTCCTCTTTGTCTCTGCAATATTTGTACACTACTATTCACCATTACATTCATTTGCTACGTAATGTGGTGCTTTCAGCTGTAATTTCTCTGTAATGGTAGGTTGTCAGGAAAATGTTTATTGTTTGTGAATTAAGCCATCATGAAAATGCTATTTTTTTTAATGTGATGTTGAGGTTTGAATGTGTCATGCATCAGGACTCTTGTGTAAGTATGCATGTATAATGTGGAAACTGTATATTAATCAACTCTTGTTGCCATGTCTCTCCTCCCTCCTCTTGGCCCTATCTCTCTTTTCTGTTACCTTCTCCTCTCCTCTCCTGTTTTCCCTCCCTGCTATGCTCCGCTTTCCCGTTGATATTTACTTCTTGTCCTACATCCTGGTTTCTATTCCTACTCCCTATTCCTTCCTATCATGCATCCCTTTGCCCCTCCATTTTTATTATGCAACCTTCATCTACACCTCATCTCCCCTCTCACCGTCCCAAAGTCATATCAACAGAAAGACCCAGTATGAGAATCCAGTGTTGGAGACTAAGAGGCGCAGGCAGCTGGAGCAGCAGCAGCCTCAGCCCCAGAGCCAGCAGCCACCTGAAGGTGAGCGCTACATCCGAGGTTCGTTCACAAGCCCCCGCCAAGGGCGTCATTTCCTTTCTTTCTATCCATGTGTGTGTGACTGAGCTGCCTGCAAATGCCTCTGTATGTGAGTGAGAGTGTGTCTTACTGCCTATATCTTACTGCTTCAGTCCTTGGTGTCGCCCGCTGCTGCCTTATGATTTGCTAAGTGACCTTCCATAAAGGCATAACTATTATTTACGGCTGTACCATGCAGCCTTTTTGAAGTTAATTTCAGTTTTCTGTGTTGCCTCTGGATACGTATTTGTTGTAATAACTTGAAACCCTTTTATCCCAAGCAGAAACAGGTAAGTTTTTCATCATCTGAAATTCATTGAACTTCCTAAAGAGCCTCTTTCTCCTAATTGTTGTCACATAACAAAGCACTAAGTGCTGCCAGTAACAAGAGTAATGTTTTAGCTCAAACTTCTGCCAAAACCCAACCAACTGGTCACCTTAGGTCGCTCCTGTTTCCTGTCTTTAACTTTATACATTCTCAGGACGCCCCGCGGAGAGATTAGTTGTAAATGCAGGCCGACCCACATGGAGACTCTGCTATCACGCTCCACCTTCTGCTCATTCAGCAGAAATCATTCTCCGCCATTCGATTACCTGCTGACTTTCCCCTCGTCTGAAGGCTCAATCGCTTAAAATCAGCTCAATACCTTCAAGCGGTGTTTTTAACCATTTTTCCCACTTCCGCATTGATTCCGTGTCACTGTTTATAATATTAATGAGGTGTTTTTGGTAGTCTGATCGGTGCCTTGATGCTGTAACAAGGTGATCAGTCAAAGATGGAATCTATTTTGAAGTCATGGGCAGCTCTATTTTCGCAGGACTCTATTATTATTCAATTGGAAGATCTGTGGAAAGTTTCGGTGACCTATTATCCCTGAAGTTGCACCCTTAAGAAGATTGGAATCTGAAATGTATGTTTCAGGTCTTATCTTGATAGTTAGAGTAAATGAACCCTTACATTTTGGAGGTGAGTTTTTAAATAAATAGACATCCCGCTTCATGGAAAGTCAAATACCTTTTCCCAGAAACATAGTACAGTATGCCAAAATGCCCCGGAGCCCGCAGGCCCGGTTTCTTGCACAAGTAGGGCAGCTGTGTACCCGTTTAGACGCCGTCTAGAGAACATGTGCCTCTTGCTGTTGCAGAATGGATTGAGGACTCAGCGTTGGCAGGGGCCCCACTGGCCAGTTATGCTGCAAACCACCAAGAGACCTACAGGGACCCTCCGACAGGACCTCCAGTGCCCAACGCAATGGGACAAAAACGTAAGTTCCCCTTCCTGAAGAATCAAAACCTGAAACTTCATAAAAGGAAAGTTCCTCATTACTCTTCACTTTCTGGGTTGTGTTACCCAGAGCGACTCATTATAAGTTGAAATGAATTTTGGCTCTTGTAGTTTGTTTTCCTGAGCCATTGCCTCAGGCCCTGTTTGAGTTTTCATGATGGAGAACCAGTTAAGAAATAATGCTATGATGCTCTAAATACAAGTTACCACCGTATTTTCTTAAAAAGTACAAAAAAACCTGCTGATATTGACTGTTTTAATACATGTTTCCAAGACACTGCTCATGTTTTCTTAAAAACAAACCAAACATACTGTATATATATATATATATATATATATATATATATATATATATATATATATATATGCACCCTGCTGTTGTTTCTCAACTCCTGTCATCTTTGTTTTGAAGATAAAATAATGGCTTGATTTCACCCATCATTTAGCAATACACACATCGTCTAGCCATTACTGTGTGTTTTCTTCTCCTGGTTGCCAGCTCCTTTTATACCAGCCTCCCACCAGCAGCTTGTCTAATTAGCACAGCCATAGCAGAGAATTAACTGCCTCACCCCGTCTCTCCCTCTTACTCTCCCTCGCCGCTTTGTCTGCCGTCTTTTCCCTCTCCCTCATCCTCGCTCTCTGTGTTTTATGGCCCACATTAGCCATCTCACTGACTTCTGACTCGTCTCCTGCTGCTCTCTGCTTTGGTTCGATTGTAGGTTCTGTCCATCATTCTGTCTTTGAGCTCTATTTCTTTACCCCCCCCCCCCCCCCCCCCATCCTCTGAGATTTCACTATTCTGCACTTTCCTAGGCCTTGACATTCCTTCAGAGCAAGGCGTCATTTGAA
Organism: Labrus bergylta; assembly: GCF_963930695.1. NCBI lineage: Eukaryota > Metazoa > Chordata > Actinopteri > Labriformes > Labridae > Labrus > Labrus bergylta. Next base: position 17,825,636 of record NC_089199.1, on the reverse strand, counting down.
ATCTCTTTATCCATCTCCCTACTTTCATGTTTCTCCTGCTTCCTGGTCTGTTCTTACATCTCTGCCTCGCTGTCTTATCGTCACACTTTTATCGCACTTTCTCTCCTGTGCTGTAGAAGGCTATTCAAAAGCAAACCACACACACAGACACTGAAAAACCTCACAAACACAAGGACACAGAGGGTAATACGTTTTTCATTGAATACGCTGCAGCACTAGCATAACCTGCTGTGGTGCTGCAGGTCACTAATCAAACATCCCTCTGAGATCCCCTCTTCTTAACATGCGCCCTCTCCATCTCCTTCTCACTTTCATTCTTGCCTTTACCTTCACCAACATCTCCGTCTTCACTTGTGTGAAGTTATTTTCTGTAGTATATGGTTCTTATATATCTTTCATTTGTCAGGTATAGCTTAGCCTGCCCCTCCCCAACCCCCTCCCGCCCGTTACTCCCCTCCTTAAAAGGGAATACAGTGGATGAATACCTTACTCAGTGTTTTTGATTTAGATCGATTGCATCTCATGTCTTTTCTCTTTAATCTCAAAGACAAGATAATGAGGTTAGAGGAAGCGAGAAGAATAAGGATGACTGAGTAATTGGGTGATAATTGCAGTGTTTTATCAGTTCTCCTGCTTTAAGAGCATTACAAAATGTGTTTCTGTGATGATCATAATGTATTGCCTCACTGCCTTATCTGTATTACAAAACCACCATTTAAGGTGAAGACGATGCTTCATATGAGAGGCGCTCGAGAGTCTAGAATTGTATAATCTTTGCACCTGAATGAAAAATGTATGCTCTTTATACTTCTTCTTTTGATGTTTTACTTCCCTGGCAATCTGTTTTAGATGCTGTTTCCGAACAAAGCCTTTGATTTCATGCACTTATAAGTACCAGTAATCAATAAAGCTTCAGTCAGCAAAAATACGGTATCACTCTAGAAGCCTTTATGGGTATCATTTACATCTTTTTTACAGCTAACTGGCTGGAAAAAAGAGAGAGAGATTATGCAGTCAAATACAGTTTCCAGATTTTCTGAATTCAAGTTACTCTTTTACGGCAGCAATTGTTGAGCTGTAGAGTCTGAATTATTTTACATTATACAACAGGTTTTGATACACGACAGCCAGCAACCTCTCGCTTTACCTGATTCTTGAACAGAACACTCTGACCGGGCCATCAGAAAGCCCTGGCCAACATCCATTGACATGGTTGCATTGTTCGCTAAGAGTAAAGGTTGTGTGTTCATGGATTTCAGGAGATGCACAGAGTCTTAAGGGCTGAGGTTGAGAACTGTATTAGCACCTAGAGTGACATGTAAACTCTAATGCAGGTTTTGCTAATGCAGTAAATCAGATTGATCCCGTTTTAATCACATTTGTGCTTGTGTGATCAGGAGGGAAGCCTTTCTTTACTCGAAACCGATCCGAGCTGAACGGGACTTTCATCAACACCAAGCTGAAAAAGAGTCGTCGGGGGTTCGGTTTCACCGTGGTGGGAGGGGACGAGCCGGACGAGTTCCTGCAGATCAAGAGCCTGGTCCTGGATGGACCTGCTGCCCTTGATGGCAAAATGGAGACTGGTTAGTGAACTAGACATGATAAAAAGTTAAAAGAAAAAGGAGTACAGGGTTTTTTTATGTGTTGTTACAGTTATGATTTCTGAATGGTCCTTGTGTGAAAGCACTGTGTAAAAAATAAGTAAGCATAATCTTTTATCAAACTGAAAAGCTTTATCTAATGAATGAGTTAAGTTCTTCCAATGCAAAACAACACTATCAAAGAAATGTCTTTGCATATATAAAGCTTAAATTTTTCATCGTATAAAATAGCTGAAACTTGTGAATTCGTTTTCTAAAAAATCAAATGAACTTCTCCCTTATCTTTCTTGCTAAGGTGACGTGATCGTGAGTGTCAATGACACATGTGTGCTAGGCTACACCCATGCCCAAGTTGTGAAGATCTTCCAGTCCATCCCAATTGGCTCCATGGTCAATTTAGAGCTTTGCCGTGGCTACCCTCTGCCTTTTGACCCAGATGACCCCAACACCAGCCTGGTTACCTCAGTGGCCATTCTGGAAAACAAAGACCCCATCATTGTAAATGGCCAGGAGCACCCCAACAGCTACGACTCGCCTTCCAGCCACGGGAGTCAGAACAACAACAACGGCACGATTAACGGCGGGGCACCCCTGAACGGCCTCCCTCGACCCCACAGCCCCTCAGCGGAGGGGGCGTCTGATACCTCTTCCCAGCACGGCTACCCCAGCGACTCGGTCACCCTGGCTTCATCTATCGCAACACAACCAGAACTCATCACTGTACACATGGAGAAAGGAGACAAGGGCTTCGGGTTCACCATCGCCGACAGTCCCGGAGGAGGAGGGCAGCGGGTGAAGCAGATTGTGGATTACCCACGCTGCCGCGGCCTCAAGGAGGGCGACATCATCATGGAGGTGAACAAGAGAAACGTGCAGAGCATGTCTCACAACCAGGTGGTCGACCTGCTAAGCAAGTGTCCCAAAGGCAGCGAGGTCACCATGCTGGTGCAGAGAGGTGAGTGGAGGCTGATCTTCCCATATGTTGTCCCACTGAATGTGTCATTTGTGTTGTAATTGATGGGAGCAGATGGAGACGAGGAAGATGAGGAGAAGAGTGAGTTATGTGGCAGATTCTGATCTAGTGCCCATATGTTTAAGTAATGTGGAAAAAAAAACAACAAACCTTTCTTATGATGTTGTTCTTATGAAGTTTCTGCCTTACAGGCTGTTCCAGCTCACAGAGAGCTCTTTTATTGACACACACAAATTATTTATTCATGTAAATAAAGGTTGGAAGAAAAAGTGATTGCACAGAAGGCGAGATAGAGGGATAATTATGGAAGGGGGAAAGGAGCCCCAGAAGAAGTGGAAAGAGAGAGTGAGGTGTTTATGCTGAGAGCTATTGGCAGACGGAATATTATTGCTGTTTGAGAAGGAAAGATAAAAAGGAGGGTAGGATGACCTAAGAAGGGTAATTATAGCAAAGAAACTAAGGTTAAGTTCCAGGTCAAAGGCTGAATTTGCGTCTCTTTCTATTTCTAAGCCTAGGTTCTTATTCACTCCTCTGCTTTTCTGCCATGTTTGTGGGTTGACAGCATGTCTAGTTTATTTTAAGATTTTATAGTCCTCCCATATCAAAGCTTGAAAGGTTCCATCAGCGGTGCCGGCTTGCATTACAGCCACCCACAAGGCTATCTGTCTTTGTATGAGCTGAAGTCAGTGACATTTTCTATTATTAGCTTACATATTCATTGCTATTTGTTCAATGTCAACTCAACAAGAAAAGAGTGCATCGCCATCTTATTACTGCCATTCAACATGAACCAAAACCCAACTTCTGTCATGGTTTCTGATTGAAAGTCACTGTCGCACCCGAGCCCTAAATGGAAACAAAGAAACTGTGAATGGAGGCTAAAACTGAAATGATTGAATTTCTGTATTTTCCCTTCAATCCCCCTCCGACTCACAGACCTCCAGAGCTCTAAATGCACTGTGTGATACAAGTAATTGGACTATTTTCTCTGTCAGACTGTCCATAGCTGTGCTTTGGGGCCTATTAGTTCAAACTAAAAGGTTTTTGTGTGTTTTTGGGGAGCACGCGTGTCGTTTATCTCCTCTGTTGGGTTAAGTGCTCAGAACTGTCAAGGAAAATTGGTCAGATAAATGGCAGGCAAGTCAACATGTGTTCTCATCCGTCTTTTGATCTACATGTGTGATTCTGTCTCAATTTGTAGCTCCGTATCTTTCTGCATGTTGTCGCACTCTTGCTTTGTCTCGCTTCTTGACACACACCCACTCTCTCCACACACACTGATCAAACACTCCCCCTCACTGGCTTCTGCTAATGAGTAGCATTTCTTCATCCTGCTAGTGTACACAAGCCAACAAAGTGATACAGCCTCATCATAGGCAGGGGCATAATGGGCTGTCAATAAAACAGAATGGAGATTAGCCTGCCTTTGTAAACGTAGCATCAGGCTTCGATAGCCACAGAGAGATGGATATGACTGTGGTAGAAGAAATGGCACTGAGCTTACAGAAATGTGGGCATACGGAGCGTTTTGATTGAACCAGAGTTACTGTCTGCTTTTTATAGTCGGATTGATCCTGTTTAAGGTTCTGTTTGGATAGTGCCAGGCAGGTTAGGAACAAGCACAGGAAACCAAATCGAAAGCCAGAAAAATCATGTTGTTTATTGTAGGACTTTGTTTCACTTCATGGGGATTAAGTCAAGTCAAGTGTATTTCTAAAGCACAGCAACTCAATGTTGACCAAAGTGCTGTCAACCAAGAGAAACAATACAATTTGAGACCAAATCCCAATTAAAGACCAAGAGCATCCAAAAAAATATGATCATAGAGAAAATACTACAGTTCACCTTCTGATTTATAAGAGAAGAAAGGTCTGCTTAATGCTCTTTATGACACCATTAAGGTGTAAGTGGCAGCTACTCCGTGTTATATAAAAAAACTGTCATAAAAATATTGACAGATGTTGAATAACATATAGCTAGAATCTGCTAAATATTGTGCATGTGTCACAAATCTACAAAATGATAAGCAATCAGAAATGTAAACTAGTTTTGTATCAATTTCTATTTTTGATTGTTTTGTTGACAGAATGTTATTTAAACTAAAAAATATGCCCATTGAAGTGGGAAAGAGACAAATATTTGCTTTACTATTGTTAAGTTACCTCCAGCCTTTTCTCAGCTAAACACTTTGTAGACTTCCCCCGCTCAGTCACTGAAGACAATCGACCACCTTGACAGAATTTCCCATTTCACAGAGTTTTAACATTATTACACAACATCCTTTTTTATAGAACATTTTATATTCATAAATATTACCATTTACACCTTTCAGCCTCGAGTGATGACACAAACACGACATTAGCATACAACATAGAGCAGACAATTGTGTGTGTGTGTTTATATTTCTGACTCACACATTTCCCTGTCCTTCAGATTCCTTCATGTCGACTGATGAATCTGTTTACATTAGACCCTTTAGGTGTCAATGCGTTTACACAGCATCAGTCATGTGTCATACATGTTGCTGACATTTACACACACACACACACACACACTATCGTTGCAGTAAGACACAAGAGAACAATAAAGCAAGGTTTCTAGACACGGTGCCTTAATTACTCTCCCGCTCTTACACTTCTCGCTGCTTTCTCACTCCCGCTCACTCCGCCGGTAGCAGCAATGCATGCTGGCCTCTAATTGGGGTCCTGATGTCAGCTTTGCTTATCATACACATACATCTTTTTTTTCCCTTCTTGTGCTCTCGTTTTACTCTCACTCTCCCTCAATCCGTCAAGAATCATGTCTTCCCTGGGCAAACACAGCTTCTGCCTGTACATACTCATACATCCGCACAATCGGTGTCAGCCTCCAATATGGAAAACTGTGCACCCAATTAAAGATTTGAGCCACAAAGACCCTTGTACAGTCTTAATTAGTGGAGATCCACTCCTGCTACACCATTCCATCCCCCCTTTTTTTTCTGTTCCCATTCCCCCTCTCTGCTGGCATGTAGTTTCACACCAGCTCGCCCACGTGAGATCTGGAGCCAGTCCCGGAGGACCAGTGCATGAAGACTCACACTTGTTAAAGCGGCTCTGTGCAACAGTGAACCCCTCACTCCTTCTCTCACTGTCTTTCTCACAGTGTGCGAGCACGTCAGCCTGTGTGGAAATGTGAACGTGTGTTTTCAGTCCACACCAGAAGAAAGCACAATTCTTGGCGCTCCGGGTGAAAACCTGGCAGTGTGTCTGTCATTCGAGGCATTTTGCTTTCATCATCTTTGCCTAAGCAAGCTTCATTATATGTGTGAATAACCTCTTTAGCAAGTTAATACACAAAAAAACACCCTCAGGTTAGAGTTTCAGGTTATGAGACTGTCAGTGTGTTATAGGTTTAGCTTACAAAAAACACTTCTTACATTTTGTACTTCGAGCTTTTTACTGCTTGTAAGCACACAGGCCTGATTTATTACTTCAATGTGCTCTGTGTTTCGTGATACATCGTTCTTTCATTTGTCTAATTACACTTCTCTAATGTGCTCATTTTCCCCTGCCAGTCTTCTGCTGCCCCCACTGATGCGCTGGCATAACTCATTTTAGCCCCGGAGGTCTTGCCATAGCACAGAAGCTAATTTCCTCTGTTCCCTTTAAAAAAAAAGGTGTGTGGATGTTGCAGCGTCTCGAGGGACACACACACCTGCTTTAGAGCCTTTTGTCAGCGAAAACTTGTTTGGGTGTAGAATTTGTGCTGCTACCCCAGCAGCCTGTGTCATTAGTCAGCTATAAATAAAAAAAAAAACTAAAACAGAAAGCCCATTTATTTCAGGAAGGATGTAGGGTCGCCTTCTACTCAATATGTCTTACCTGTTTGTAAGGCCTGGCAGGTACAGATGAATGCAAGGGAATTTCTGATAGAGTGCAGCAACTGTAGCTACGTATTAGAAAATGGATGGAAAAGTGCATGAAGGGAGAGGAGGAAAAACAGAAGATAGAAGGATGTCAGAGGCTCCAAGAGATGATGAAAGAGCAGCGTATAAACCCCCATGATGCTATGCTTTCCACACTTTTCTCTCTCCCCTTTCCTCTCTCTCTCTCTCCCCCCTACGCATGACTCATCAATCAACCAAAGACACGTTAGTCCCGGCCGGGCAATCAGGCCTCGCACCAAATGAGACATGGACCTTTTACTTTACGCCCGAACAGCCAGCGGAGAGACCAATGGCAGGTTTACGGACAGACACAGAGGAGAGATGTTAAACTCTTTTGCAGATGCCAATATATCTGATGAACCTTTGCGACTCTATCCCCTTTGAGTAAATACCCAAAGACATGTCCAAGATCAGCGATTACTTTCAGGCTACTTGAACAGGAGCATACATCCACAGTGTTTAGGTAGAGGTGAGTTTTTCTTCTCATTACGTTGGTTTGCATTTCCCTTCTTTGCCTTAAAGTGCGGTTTAAAAGAGATCTATTGTCCCCTTAAAGACAGACACTGTGCTGAAATGTGTGTTTACTTTTAGTTTTTCTTGGACGTGCAGGTTAAAGAGGGTAGAAACACCAAGTGGATCAGCGCCACAGTAGAGAGCTCTTTTTGGCATACAGGCGCGCAACAGCTTGTAAATGCCTCCTGTCAAAAAGCACTCCGTCCATCGGATCAGTGCACTTTGAGGACACACACTGATAGGCACAAATACAATTATGTGAACTTGGATAACCCACATAAACAAACACACATTTACCGGCATGCACAGTCATAAAGGTTGTATAATGTGAAATGTCTTGTTCACAGCCATTAGGAAGGCATAAACGGTGACGAGGAGTCCCTGCACAGACAGAAGCAGGAAATCAATTCACTGTATGGGCAGGAAGCATCATATCTTTGCCCACTTCGCATTAAAAATTCTGCTGACTGCACTTTCCGTTGGCATCATAACGGAAAGCGTCACAGCTTGAAGAGCAATGATGAGGGAACGGGTTGCCCACTTGGTACCCACATTGTACCCCAGCTCATTTTTGGGCTCACTGGAGGCTTGTGCCTTTTGGATCACAGCTTGTTGCACAGGGAAAAGGTGAGCTTTCTTTTCTCCCCTTCAACCCCACGGCTGATCTTCACAACTCCACAGCTATTGGGCAGAATGTAAATCTCTGTTCCACCATCCTTTGTTTCTATGGCAATGCTCTGCAGATAATCTCCTCGGGGGTCTCCTCAGGGTATGTGTGCTATAGTGGGAGGAGGGGATTTCACCCCTGCCACACAAGAAGGAAGCCACAACACATCTTTTTTTTTTTTTTTTTTTTTTTTTTTTTTTTAGATTTTTCAGACTTTCTTCTTTAAAGAGCAGCATTGCTTTCATTGCAAGAAAAATATGATGTTCCATCCTTTTTTCTTTATTTTTTTACTTTTTGCATGCACTCTTTCTCCATTGATTTTAGTCACATTGCTGTGGTCCTCTGTCACGTTTCTAGTTCACTGTTTACACACACACAGGCAAAATAAAGCTGTGCTCTGCTGGGCTGTCACATCGTGGCTGCTGATGTTCTCAGCTGATGTGAGCCTTTCACTCCTAAGGGACCGTCTGTCAGTTCCCTATGGTCAGCAGGCACTGTCGCCCCAGTGACAGATGGACCTGCCTGTTGGACGCCATGACTCCCAGCCGAGATCTACCAACACACACACACGTACTGAAGACAGACAACATAATCTGCTTTGTAACTGCTTCCGTTTAGTAACTGCTGTGCTGCCAGGTTGTTGCAACAGTTCCTATCTGTTGAGGCATACTGTACAAACCCTCCAGCAGTGGGTCCAGCACCTCTTGTAAATCTGTACCCAGTTTTTCTCAATACAATTATTCCAAGCCTCAGATTCCCAGGAAACAATTGTAGCTGATTTAATTTTCCTTACGCAGTTTTTAACGTTTTTCAGATGTGATGTTAGATTCTTTCCATATCACCTTAATATCCAGAGTGTGAAAAAGAGGACAGAGTGTCTCCTGTCGGATTTTGACCAGCTGTCGGGCTGTCTGAGGACAAAAACAAGTTGTGTTCCCAGAAATGAATGGAGTTTTGCCTGAGGCAGGGAAACAAGATGACTGTTATTCTGTCAAGTTTGAGAACATTTTTTTTTACTGCAGGCCTAAACTATACTGGATACTCTGTTATTTCAGCTTCATTGGAATAAATAATAATCAGTTAATACATCATTAATCATAGAAAAAACACTATTATATAAAATGTGTGCCCCGTGGGTTGAACAGTTCTTCATTACTCACTGGTTAGAATGCATTTTTTTGTCCATAAATTTCAAGATTAGGTAAGCACAATAAATTGAGCTTTTTGGCCCTAAAGCAGTCCTGGTCCATTATTTGAGAGCTGGAGGCACTCTCTCACTCAGCCTGTCAGTGTGCAGGCCCGCCGATCATCGCCCACCTCTTCTTAACATCTTTCCTCCATTCTCCCCCTCTTTGTTTGTAATTAAAAGTAGAGGTTGACTGAAACATCCACACTGCCTTTTGATCAGGGAGCTTCAAATACACTGTGGGGCTTTACTAACTCAACAAAGAAAAACTCATAGAACCCCTAAAAGCAGCGTTGACCTTGTTAACATTATCGTACTGATATTTCTTGTTTTGTCTGTATTGAAACTGTAATACTGACAGTTATGAGTTTTACTTTATGAAAAACAAACATCCATTTAGTTTTATCATCTAGTTTCAGTGTTAAACTTAGAAAGTGCTTTACATTATGGCGACCTGAATCCACCTCTGACTGTGTTTAATACCTATATATGATTGTCTACACTTACTAAGTGTCTCTGATTGTAAAACTAAAAGGAAGGCAGTGAGAGACATTGACAAACAATAAGCAGCTGATCAGCTGCAATGGATAGATGCAGGTTAATCAAACTCCCCCCCGCCTCTTACATTTTGACTGACAGCATGCTTGGCCCGGAGAGAATATCACAGGATTGACAGGGTGCATCTGCATCTGATTTAGGGGATGGTAATATGCTTTTGAATGAATGATTCCTATTGATTGAAAGAAGGGGAGAGGAGAGAGATGAGGGGAAGGGTGGGAGAAGAGGAAAGGAAAGAAGAAGAAAAAGCTGCAGACGCAACACAGTTGGAGCTGTCAGTTGTGAATGAAGCCAGATGTCTGAGAGATAAAGACAATGAGCGTGTGTGTGTGTGTGTGTGTGTGTGTGTGTGTGTGTGTGTGTGTGTGTGTGTGTGTGTCTGAGAGAGTGAGAGAGATCTTATCCTCTTATTTTCCCCAAAGGATTGACACACAATAGTGGCCCATTTTCTTAGATCAGATGCCGCCTAGTCTCACTCATGCTTTACATGTCGTTACACACCCATCTTGTATATCAGAGGTTTGTGTGGTTCTCACCCAACACACTGTAGAATCTTGAGTATCGTACAGGTAAATAGAGTCATGCATTTTCTCTTTGTTTTATGCATTCCTTCTCCCATTCTTATTTCCATAACTTCATACAGCTGTTTATTTCATACAGAGCTGAGGGGGGAAGGGAGGGAGGGGGAGGGGGAGAGGGCAGTGATGTGCTTAAGGAACACATTTCCCCAGCTAAATCCAGGCTGTGTCGGCATCTATCAGTATTTCTCTGTGTGCCGCTTCTGTGATCATTTTATTTCTGCAATGATATTTCTGTTCACTGCTCACTCACGCAGACAGCTATTTCTCATACCTTAAGCACACTACAACTTGTGTCGGAGCAATGCCGTCTGTTGTGCCGTGTGTTGTTAGGGGTGGGTGTGTGTGTGTGTGTGTGTGTGTGTGTGTGTGCGTGTCTGCGTGTGTGTGTGCGTGTCTGCGTGTGTGTGCAGCTGCACGGATGCTTACCAGCATGTGGGAGGGAGACTGAGAGGAGGGAGGAAGAGGGGAGGGTGCGTTGATGATGCTGAGGGAAGAAAAGGGAGGGAGGACAGTGTGCAGTGAGGTGAGCAAGAGAGAGAGAGAAAGGGGAAAAAAAAAAAGGAAAAGGCAGCAGGAAAGAGAGAGACAGGGAGGACACGGCTACTGCCTATAGATGCTGGAGCCTTGGACAGCGGAGTGCGGTGCTCAGCGGACGCAGGAAGATGGTCTCAGTAAGAGGGGAACTGACGGTTGCCTATAATTTAATGTTCAGTATCTTGGACTCCTTCTCCATGGGTAATGCTACGGCCAGGAACTCCAGAGCACAGCTCGCTTCTCTCCTCTCTGCTCCTTGCTCTTTTATTCTCTGGCTTAGTTACTCTCTAGGATTCTGTCCTCTCCTCTCAACTCTCACTTTCCTTCCCTGACACACACACGCACTCACTCATTTGCGTGCGTCGCTGTTTCGGTAGCCAAGATCTGAACGAGCACCGAGTTAGCCCTAGGGGCTGGCCCCAGTCTTCCGCTGCACCAGTCAAGCCGAGCACTGGACGCGGCAGTGATGCAGATAGATCTCGCTGCCTGCACCTCCCTCCCCTCCCCTCTCTTCCTACTCAAACACCAGCCGCGGATGGGCGAGCACAGGATCCGAGCAGGGGAAGAGAGGATAGAAGGGAGAAGGAGACGAGGGCTAGCCGAGCACTGATGTGACATTGTTTTGGAGTCTGCGTTGTCTGTCTTTTTTTTTTTCCTTTCTGCTTTGTTTTTTTTTGTTTTTTTTTGCATTTTTCTTTTGATGAGCATGGAAATATAGTTAAACTCCATTTGTAACCGGCTTCCTTTTTCTTTTCTCCCTTTTTGTTGTCTGCTTTTACAGGGGTGGCACCTGCAAAGAAGAGCCCAAAACTGGTAAGTAGTTGTTTTCCTATGTTTTTTTTTCCTCATCTCTTATTCATCATCCATATGGTGCTTCTGTCTCAGGGATATTGGTCTCACTTTTGCTGCCTCTCCTCTGTGTGGTGCAACTTGTGCTGATGTTGTGGGTCTGTTTGTAGACATGGGATGCTCTGTTGTGTGGGGGTGGATCCCTGTAGCTTCACAACACACACCCCCCCCCCCCCCCCCCCCCCTCCCCATCACTCTCTCTCTGGCGTGGGCTGGGACGAGGGGCTTTGATGCACAGCGTGAGCTGGGTTGCTAACATGCCGATGATCTCATCGCGCCGGGTGCTAAGCTTGCAGCGTGAGAGTTGAATGTATGCTCACAGCTGGAAGACTGCCTCATCCTGTGATATATGACTCATCTATGGAGGGACTCTGTTGACCAACTGAACGTGTGTGTGTCAATTTTGTTTTTTTTGCAGAATGAGCTGGCTCCTCCGTACAGAGATTACGCTAGGAGGGTATGTAATGTTGATGAGCTGGGGTGAAAGTTTCGGCTGGTGCTGGTTATGTAATGTGTAAGATGATAATGGTGATGGTGTGGCTTTCATAGTGCGGAAAATAGAGGTTGTAAGTTGAGAATGATAATGGTGCTAATGCGTGATATTTCAACATAATGTTTGGTCGTATACGTTTGTTTATGTGCTGCAAAATACACTTGGGATGTCTGTTAATGCTGTTATGCATCAAGGCACTGAACCTTAGCGTGGCCTGCTGGTGGCAGAGCAGGACTAAACTCAGTCTGAGGAAGCAGCCAGGATTTGTTTTCATTGCCCCAGCTCCCCTTTCCCTTCCCTCCCCCCCCCCTCCCCCTTCCTCTGTCTCCTTAATAAGTTATTGGAGCAGAGAAAGCAATGTATTAAAGCAGTCCCGGAGCACAGAGGGAGAACACAATAACTGCAGAAGGTCAAATCTAATAGATCCATCAAGAACAAGAGATTTGTTTTCATTTAAGAGGGGAATAGGATTCAGACTTTGTGTGCATCAAACTGAGAGACACGAGAAAACAGGGTGCTTCATTTGCTAATGGAAGCAGCATTCTGTTTGATGAATCAAAACAACCCTGAATAAATGTTGCTGTCTGGGTGAAGCATCAGTCCTGGGGTCCGGCTTTTTCTGCACTTGCGACTAATTATATAAACCATTGATTTTCTCTTCACCACACAACCCAGTGAGGTTACAATCCCACCACTGGTCTGCTCAGACTTAATCTTCGCTAAAGCGTCAGGCTCCTCTTATGCCTAACAAGGTTGATGAATATAAACATGAATTGCAGAGGTGTAGAAGGCTGATTCAGGGAGTAATGAGTCCAAATTTATTGAAGACATAGCTGCACTTTGAAGGCCAAACACTTTGATATCTTTGCAGAACACATGAGCCCCCTTGCCTCCGCCCCTTCCTGGTGTATTTTTGTACACCACATCTGAAGTGCTGGGAGGTCACGTGATGTTCAGAGACTGAATTGCTGTCATTTTCTCTTACTGTCTTAAAATATCTTTCTGTCTTTCTCATGCTCTGTAACCCTTTTCCCATCACTGGTTTCTTTTTGAACTGTAGCTAAGTCATGTGGAAGATGGGGTCTGTAGACAGATACTGTGTTGTGGGAAGGATTTTTAACTTGTATTCACAGTGCACTTGTGCTTGAGCTCAGGTTTGTATGTACTTGACTCTGCTCAAGCACCGCTGCCCTTAAATCCTTGAGCAGGTGCTTAAGAGCCTGTGTTATTGAGTGGCCAGTGGCAATTTACGAAGAGTTTTACGTTTTCAAGCATCACCAGTGAAATCCTTCCTTCATTTCAAACCCCACATGCGCATTATTCGCTGTGAATATTTCTCCATACACAGCAAGGGGGGATGCTGATCCTTGTTAATACATTCCACTCTGTTAAACAAAAGGAATAGGCAATGTACACTCACTGTAAGTGGAGCAACAGTGTTTTTTTTTTTCTCCCACAGTTGAATGACTTAATCATGAGAAACAATTGAGCTCTTCTTTTTCCTTTCTTTGTGTGCTAAAATCATTCTCTAGCCTAAATAAAAGGGTTTGATTACTTTTTTTGTGATGATTAAGGGAGCAGCGCAACAATAGCTGACATCATACTCTCTTAGATTCTCCTTTTATGTCTCCAAGACGTAGCAACCTTTAATCATTCTGAATTCTTATCCAAAAGTCTTCAGTCCTCTAAAGCTTCACCCCACTTTTTGTCTCCTCTGACAAACCACAACCTCATTTCCTCTTGTCTTTCAACTGCTGAACACGCTACTTTTTCTGTCTCCTCTGTCAGCCTCCATGTTCACAGGTGTAATGCTGCTGCTGACTTTCAGTTGTCAAATGATATCGATCTACTTCTTCTCCAACAGCCATTGTCAAGAAAGGACAGTCAGAACAGCTCCCAGCATAGCGTTTCAAGCCACAGGAGCGCCCACACAGACTCGCCTGTGCACCCGTCCCTGGCGCCCCCTCTCAACGAGAGCATCGCTCCCCCGCCCCCCTCTCAGCCCCTGCCAGGCCTGCCGCCCCAGGACTCTCCAGCTGACGGAACAATCCAGAGAAAACCGGACCCTTTTAAGATCTGGGCCCAGTCCAGGAGCATGTATGAAAGTAGGCGTAAGTATATACATTTTTGGTGGCGGTTTGGGAGAGGGCTGCATGAAGCTTAAGGTTCGGTGGGGATCCTTGGTGTGTTTAAATGGTGCTGCTATTTTGCAGCAGGGTTTGGATAAGAAAGAGTCATACACATGTAAGTAACTGGTATATATTCTTACAAAGAAGTGACAGGGACCATACTAATTGTGTGCTTTTGTTCAGTTTCTGTCGAGGAATCTGGTCACGGTTTGGTGCATGGGTTGTTGGATTGCTCTTTACTAAAACCAATGTAATGTAATTCAACAGTCTTGTAAAGAGTTCTCGTCTCTGAAGGTTCAGCTTTTGTTCAAACCGGTTCAGAGTAGTGTTTATTCACAGTTAGATTTCTCCTGCCCTCCTTCATATAAAGTGTTGGACCAAATAAGACTGTAGATGAGTGCTGAAGAACCTGGAGCCTTGGGTGGGAAAAGCATTTCTGAATATGAAATAAATGCAACTAAGCAAAGGTTATCCCCTGCTAGTTCTAGCTTAAGTATAAAGCATACAGGTATGGTTCAAGGTTGTCTTGTTTTGCAGTAAACAGCAAAACATCCATCCATCAGGCAATAAGTACAGCATTTTAAACACTAGATTAGATAAGTCCAATAGACAAGACATCTGTAAGTCTGTTATGCAGAGAACCAAGATATGACAGAGGTATAAATCCTTTGGGATATCTTAAAGTAGGAAAGTGAATGAATGTTGACTGAAACGTTGAGTAATTTATTATTTTCACATTTAGTTGGCTGTCATCTGGAGCACCATTAGCATTAGAGGTCTCCCTCAAGTTCCTGGTCTAGTCCTCTCACAGCTATTAGATGCCACTTAGGCCCAGTTGTAGACATTGGCACCACTGACACACTTTTATAGCAGACTTCTCCTAGGAGACGTATGGCCCTATAATTAGCATCCACTGCGTAGTGGATGGAAGTGGATTGCTTATTCCCCGCTCTCATTGTCTAGCCTTGCCAAAGCAAAAGGAAAGCTCCAGTTAAAGTTGTTACCTGTCAAGTTGATTGGAAAAAAAAAAAAAAAAGTAGTCTGTAAAGGCTATGAAACCTTAATAGCTAATCAATTTCCCAGGCCCACCTTGTCAATGATTTTTATCATGTATTTGTTTGTGTAGAAAAATGTGAAACAAAGGGCTGAGCAGACACCAGCGTCTCGTTTGAAGGGCTGAGAGGACGAAAGTGTTTGATTTAAACAGGAAATAAAGAGTAAGGATAAAGAGGGAAATATACCAAGACTACAGGGATTATTTCTTCATACCTGTCCTAATGTGATGGTGTCTCAACAGGGGGTTTTCTCTATTTCTGAGTACAAAGTGTAGGATGTGTAAAGAGAACACAAAGGATACCGAAGAGGGACATGCCAGAAATGTATAAAGTGACGCAAAAGAAAAAAAAGTAAGGAAGAGAGAAATGTCAATCTTTGTAGAATCAAGAGATCCTGAGGTAAAGAAAAGAAGGGAGGAACTCACAGAGAATGACAGGGAGGGCAGCTGACCTAAAGCAGCAGGTGTGAGTCCTCTGCTTCCTCACGCTGCATTGAGCCTCTGGTCCTTAAATCCTGCAGTGTGCACCCCCATAGGGTCCTGGCCGTGGCTGCTGCAGAGACATTTCTCCTCACATCATTCCCTTTTAATGGAAAGTCCTTCTGAGCTCAAGGTCTTTAAACACCCAATGTGGTGAAAGATTTCCATTTGCAGAAAAAAGTCTCCAGAAAAAGAATCTTACAGCATTAACCTGCTGAAGAAAAAAATGTAGGCCAAAGAGGAGACTTCACTCACTTCTTCTTCATTTGCATTAGTGGCCCTTTTTTTTAACATGATCCCCATTTCACTTTCTTCAATGTTTGAACCGTGCATGTTTGTAATTTGCAGTCCTCGCTCACAGTTCTGCACAGGTGCTCAGGACGGTCTATCTCTGTGAAATATCGATTCACAATGTGATTCACGCCCAGTTGCCTCACTGTGGGGATCACTAATGGATCTATTAATCGACAGGAGCAGGGTGTAACTGTGCAGTTGACCCTCCCCAGTGTAGGTGCAGATTGCGGCTGTTAGCCTTTGACTCTTCCTCTGCTGGTTCCTGCACAGTTACATTGGGATATATTGAGAGCAATGGCTGCACTCTGCAGGGATTTCAACTGTTGACTGAAGGAACAGATTGGAAACTGGCTGTTTGCGCCTTCTGCCATCCTGCCGCCTCTTACTGGCTTTACTGTCCTTGGCATGAGTGGCCTGAATGAAAGAAAAAAAGAAATCTCCCTGGGAGGTTTGCTCAGAGGTACATGTTTGTCAGCCCCTTAAACTCTGCTGCAACCATGCAAAATGCATGCACATACGTGTATATGTGAATAAATAGACACATATTTAAAGCAAACAATCGTATGTGTATACCATATGACCACACACGAATACTCACTCTCACATACTCTGTCTCTCCCCTGGTGCCCTGGAGCCCCCCTGAGGCTCCCCACATATCCCCTGCTACATGAACCATGAGCTGTCACTCTCTGCAGTGCAATGCTTCTTTTATAGTACAGCACCTTTTCTAGTGTCTATCAGCACACACTCATATGGAATGGACTGTGAACCATCCAGACTTAATAATATATGACCGGTTCCAGCATGTATTAGCACCTCTGTTAGCTGGGAAGTGCTCTCCAAGATATTGAAGAGTGGAGATTGAGCTGCATGTGACGAAAAAAAAAAAATAGTAAAGTCCATTCAGTTGTAATGTCAAACCTAGGGAAAGATTTAAAGCTAGTAGAAAATGACCCTATTCTATTTCTAACATCAGAGAGGAATTTCAGCCTGATCGTTTCTAATTATGGCTCCAATGAATGAGTGTGCTCTGATTTTTTTGTTTGTTTTTGGCAGCTTCTATTGGCTTTTGATGTTTATTTAGGCTCCATACCTTTTGCTCTTTACTCAAAATAGACAATTTTAATCTTTTGATGGGTTATTTGTTTTTTCTTTAGCCAAAGCCTCAATTCAGATTGTCCTTACAAAGTGATACACTTGGATCAGTTTGGAGGGAATTTATTTGCATGTTGACAAAAGCAGGCAGATCATTTTGTGTCCTTCAAATCAATGGTTACTTCCACAGTAGACAGATGAAGGCTGAAGACTGTGGTCTTCAGGGCTCTTTTGTGAGAAAGTTTTAGTAGGTTATTATTGAGAGAGTTAAACTAACAGGTATCCAAAAGCTGAACTCTTCCTGTACTGGTGCTGGCACAGAGAGTCTCCTTGGCTGTCTGTTGGTATTATGGCAGAAATAATAAAGATGGTTTGTTGATTTTGCAGTTCCAGACTTCCAGGAGCAGGACATTTTCCTGTGGAGGAAGGACACAGGCTTCGGCTTCAGGATCCTCGGAGGCAATGAGCCAGGAGAGCCGGTGAGTCAGTCTCTCTCTCTCTCTCTCTCTCTCTCTCTCTCTCACAACATCTGTGTCTTTATTTGATTTATCATCATCTGTTGTGTAGTTTCAAGCTTCATGAGTGATTCCTACAAAACGGTTTCTCTTTGATCTGGCCAGAGTTTTTTTTAAAAGGTCAACCCAGATACACTGTGTTTTTCTGCCAATGTGTTTGTTTTTTAAAGTAAAATAATGAGGCTTGCACAAAGTCAAACAATGTGATAGGGAAGTTTGACTTCTAGTTGACCAGATGCTAACTTAATGAATTCATTGAAGGCTGAGATGTTTGAGAATTCTAATTATATGTACGTATGCAAGCTGTATTTGAAAGCATTGTTTAAATTCTTTTAAACGTTCATTTTTTTTTCATTGCTTAAGGCTTAATTTCTCCTCTTCATGATCTAGATTTTTCCACATGTCTCCTTTATCTTCTCCGTTTGTGTTTCAGATATATATCGGCCACATAGTGAAGTATGGAGCAGCAGATGAGGATGGACGCCTGCGGTCTGGAGATGAACTGATATGTGTGGATGGCACAGCAGTTGTGGGAAAGTCGCACCAGCTTGTTGTGCAGCTGATGCAGCAGGCTGCAAAGCAGGGCCATGTGAACCTCACTGTGCGACGCAAAACCAACTACGCAGGTAAGAGGGATCCAGATTTAAGGGCAGCTGAGCTGAGAGATTGGCTTAGAGGTCCAAAAACGTAAATTCACACCACACGCATAGGCCTTAACTCTGAGAGAGAATTAAAGTGAATACACTAAAGACACAAGACAGGTTTTAAAGGTCACATATTGTACTTCTTTTTAACAAGTTTAAATAAGTCTTGGAGGCATGACTGTAAAGTTTATTGCTAAAAGTCCACCCTGATCCCCCCTCTATTTCAGCCCTGCTCAGAACAGGCTGTTTCTGTGTCTGTAGCTTTAAATGATCTGTGTTTGACCCCCTCTAGAAGGTCTTAGGTGGCTCGGGATTTCTCTCTCCATGCCCAATTGTTTACAGTGAGAAGCCGGACACAGAGGGCAGAACAAACACCTAGCTGTGGGAGTGTCACCCACATGGGGGAGGGGTTACTGCCCATTGTGATGTCACAAAGGGAACATCTCCAAACGTCCTGTTTGAGCACACATTTTCTGAAAAGTGGAGGCAAAAGATGGGTAGGATAGATATTTTGCAAATTGCATAAAAAGAAAGAGCGAGTAAATGACAACCTTGGTAACAACAAGCCGGGGTTAATACTAAAGTACAAGCAATTCTGGCAGGAGCGCACATGTTGAGTAAATGAAAAAATACAACAGAAGGGCAACTATTGTGTCTCTTTACAGTCTAGCCTAACATACTTGTGTTGAACTGAAGAAGTCAGTTATATAACCTTTTCCATCGTACCACGAGCAACCAAAATCTAATGTCATGCAGCACGAGACACAGCACACAGTAAAGTTGGTGACGTTTGTAGTGTCTTACTCTAACTTAACTCTTCATCTGACAGCTCAGACTGATTGCTTCATCTTGTTCCATTAATACCTGAATATCCAGAATGGATCTGCTGTCAAAACATAAAGAAAATGACTGTTGTATTTTTGTTTAAGGGCTCACTCTCAATGAACAGTCACATTGAGAGGTGACAGTTGTGACAAATTTATTGCATTTCCTGTAGCTCCCTCAAAGTAAAAGCCTCTCTGGCTTTCATCTGTTAAACTCTTGTGATGTAAGGTATGAAAAGCTGGTTGTTGCGTTTACATTAGCTAAAAAAGTAATTCAGAAATGCATGGTGACTTCTTTCCAGTGAACCCAGCATGACTGTGGAGCTAATTTAGGTTCAGTACGTGACAATTAAAAGTAATATAAAGAACTGTATTTAATAAGTGTTAATAAATTACTGGGTAGCTGTCTGGTATGATTTTAGGTAAAATTTCATTCAAAATCTTTGTAAAATTAACCTCTTCTGTTCCTTATTTTAACCTTTTGATAAACCCCATCAATGTCTTTATCTTCACTTGACATTAAAGAATGGTATGTCTTAAATACTCACAACATATGTTCAGATTAAAAGATTACTTTTCCAAATAAAAACATATTCCTGAAGTTGCACTAGACTTCATAATATCATTACAGCCTCAGCTCAACAGTTCAACAAATGTTCAGTAGCTGAAAAGCATCTCGTCATGGCTCCATCTATTTTCAATGCAGTTCCTTCAGGGACGTGAGGGACATGCTTACTTTGGGCAAGGGCAGCGTCCTACTGTAATAGTCTGGGTGGGTAACACTAGGAAGTACTCGTCCTCCAAAGCAAGCACCTCCACCCCCAACAGGCGATAAAGAAAAGCCTATAAATATGATGGAGAGCGTGGTCAACCTTCGGCACCGATGTACGCAGCCAGACATTAGTGCATTGCTGCTCCCCGTCTGCCTCAGAGCGTCCAGAATATGAGGCGCCTTCCTCAAGCAGCTGTACAGGAAATGAAATGTGGAATGAAATGTCCAGATACACCAGGCGGAGCGTGTTTAGTTCATCTTTTGTTCAAAACAGATCATGGGGGAGATAGTTGAAGAGGCTCTTATCCATAAGCTGTCTTGCTGCCTTATCTTTTATAACACTAGATGTGTTAGGTGGAAAAGACATTACAAGAACTTTTTCATTTTCATGTTATTCATGATAAAACCCTGTCATTGTCAAATCTTAAAAGTTTTGTCTTACCTTATCTTACCTTATTATGCAAAGGTATCTTACTTTACTTCAGCTCATTCAACAATAGCTGTCTTCTTTTTTATCGACAGTGTTTGTCTTAATTTACCTCCTAGTCTTTTATATAATTTACTGTTTACTGTCTCCCTCTGAATATGTCTCTGTCACCGTTTTTCTTCTCCCACCTCCACCACTGTACATGGTCATTTTTTCTCATCTTATCCTCCGCTTCTATCTCTAGTGAAAGCAGAGGGAGATGTGCCTCCATCGCCTGCGTCCTCCCATCACAGCAGTAACCATGCGCCCAGCCTAACGGAGGAGATTGGAAAGCGCACCCCGCAGGGCAGCCAGAACTCCCTCAACACAGTCAGCTCCGGCAGCGGCTCCACCTCTGGCATAGGCAGCGGGGGAGGAGGCGGAGGGGCAGGAGGCAGTGGTAACGCTGTGGTCGCCACTGCAGCTGCCACCACCTCCTCTCAGCCCCCCATCGCCAACTCCACGGTCTCCTCTGGCCTGCAGCCCTACGACGTAGAGATCCGACGTGGTGAGAACGAAGGATTCGGTTTTGTGATCGTCTCCTCGGTGTCGCGGCCTGAAGCTGGCACCACCTTCGGTAAGAGATGTCTCATTATTCTGTTTAAAGTGTTCAAAAACAAATCTCCCTGCACACAGATGTTGATTGCCTATGCAAATATTGCAGTTCCACTCAGCAAAACATGCAACAACAACAATTCCTTAACACAGCGGCCTTTTATCTTCTCATCTTCTTCTTGGGCTGGCTTTGTGTCATCCATAAAACCTCTGAACTCCAAATAGTCTGACATCAGACTCATTCTCTGGTTATTTACAGTCCCAACCCGATCAATACAAACACTCTTCAAAGAAGTGCTTCTTTTTTTTTCTCTACTTTCGCCTGAGCCTGTCAAACCACGACACTGAAACCCTTTCTTTGCCTGCAGCTGCTGCTTCGCTCACACACAGCTTTCATAATTGATCATAAGTGAAGTCGGTCTTACATAAGGCATCTGTTTAATTCAGCTGAACCTAAATGGCTTCTGTCGATGGCAGGTCGTCGCTAAAAGCCTAATGACAACTTAATGAGAAAGATAAGAGTGCTGCAAATAGGTTAAATGGGAAGTAATGATAAGTGTGTAATCTGTTTATTTAGAATATGATCTGGGATCAAAGTGATTCGCTGACTCTTGATCAAGTTTTTAGGTCATTTTGAGTCACTAAGCTAATAGAAAATAACCGTAATGAGTAAGCTTTAAATTAAGCCACAAACTTTCTCACGTATAAATCTGTTAAAATGACTCGACTTTGCTTTTTTTCAAACAAGTGGTGTCTTTTCTGAGCAGGTTATTTTCTGTGCTGTGGCTTTCCCGCTACACTACTATAGCTTCCTACTCTTCTTCAGGCTCTTATCTCAGTGTGGGTGGACTGAAAGAGGCCTGAAAAAGCTCAACTTTCCAGTTTGGCTGACAAAGTGGCAAAGCTCCTTTTTTTTCCCCCAGGCCACAGTAGAAAGCCCAGCTTCTGATGTGTACACTTTATTTGATTTGACCTGACGTGCAATATCTCATAGGGACCCATTGACCACATGAAAGTTTCACACTCAGTTGTTGCATCAGCTCATAGCAGTGATGGAGTCAGAAGTGCGTCCACTTACACTTTTGTGTGTGTGGAGAAGCACTTCATTTTTTGTTCGGATGCAACAGCACCTCTGCCATTCTTTTTCTCCATCATTTATTTTCCACTCAATATTTTACTGCTCAATTCAGTTAAAGAGGCAGACGGAGGTTGAGGTTAGATGGGTTTTTAGTGGAATAACAAAGTGAAACAGTAAAAAAGGAATAAATAAATAATATTGAATAAAGATCAAGAAAGAAAAGAGTGATTCTAACTGCAGATCTGATGTCAAACTGCAGACAGAGAGAGAGGGTGGGGGGGGGGGGGGGTAGAGAGACCTGAGGGTAGTTTGTGAGGTGTCAGCTCTGATGTATGTTTATGGGCTGAAACGTTCTGCAGGTGTTTGGGATGCAGGCAGCACAACACAGATTTTTCATTATTATCATTTTCTGCCAAGAGACTCTCATGCAAATATAATAATGACACCCCTTTTCGAAATGTGTTCCTGTAGCAGCTTGAGGTAAAAAAGAAGGATGAGAGAGAGGGAACACATTGGATATATATTTTAGCTCAATTTTTTTCCAATAATTCGTTTGAGAAAGACATCTGCAGCCGAAGTACTGAAACTTTAAATATGCCATGTTCTCCTTGTTCTTTAGAGAGCACACACACTTCTCTGCCAACGCTTGCATTTTATTCTGATCAGCTCCTCTCAGTGACTTTGCCTGGCTTGATGCTGTCGGTGAATTAACCCGTAAACTTCTTATTCTCTTGTTCTCTGCTTATTTCCCAACTCCCTTTCCTTTTTTTCCTTCTCTCTCCAAACGCAATCCAACAACCATTCAACTACACACACACACACACACACACACACACACATATGTACTGAATCACGCACCATAACCTGTCAATGGTGACCATAGCTGGCAATGCATGTGTGGCAATGCCCCACAAAATAGGGCGTATCATCGAGGGGAGCCCAGCAGACCGCTGCGGGAAGCTGAAAGTTGGCGACCGCATCCTGGCCGTGAACTCGTGCTCCATCACCAACAAGTCCCACTCCGACATCGTCAACCTCATCAAGGAGGCTGGGAACACTGTCACGCTACGTATCATTCCCGGAGATGGTGAGTACAGACTTTACAAGCTAGTTTGATCACAAAGTGTGATTTTATTTGTATTAAAGGGGAACTCAGCAACCTCAAGGGTCCTTGCATTAACTTGGATTATGGTTACCTGCACATTCTAACAATATCCCACTCAGGTTGTATCCTACAGCCAAAATTCTTATTTATCTGAACAACTGGTCAAGATTTTGATCACGAATGGGGTCAGGAGTTTTTCAAGTTGCTCTGCTCGTTAGAAAAGGAATGGCATCAACATGTTGGTTAAGTTTTGTACCAGAGTCTATTTAAGGTGCAGGACATGTCGTCCTGTCGTCACTCAGTGGTTAATATGTATGCTCATAGTGTTATACCAAATGTTCAGTTTCTTACTTGCTTTCATAGTGAGTGGAACATTGATGACAGAACTTCCTCTTTGGGGATATCTGGGAGTCTTTCCAGTCTTTGCATTTCTGCCTTCAGCATGCCTGCACTTCAAAAAGTGAGGGATAGGTGTGTACGTGAGTTTGTGTGTATGGTGTCTGAGAAAGAGAAAAAAAAAAACTTCCTCCATGATGCTCTGCGATGTGGGTGTGTCTCTTATGACAAATTGGTTTTAAGGAAAAGTTTGTCTACTTTTTCTGTGTTGCGGTGCAGCCGAGAGCTCTCGCTTCTTTGTGCTGACAGATCAACCCGGCATGCTTCACAAATACGGTTTAATTCAGTGTGTGTGCGCGTGTGAGAGGAAGGCGATACTCCCTGTCAACCTGAGCACTGGTAGAAATTGGAGCGATTTGTCCGCCGCTCGTTGCTTTCCGGCTCACTTCTTATTGATGAAGAGGGTTTTTTTTTTTTTCCTTTCTGCAGAGCGGTTGATGAGAACAGTATGCCAAAATTGCTCTGCCTTGAAGACCAGAGAGCAAGAGAGAAGGCATCAAAGAGGAATGACTGGATATGCTTTATCAGAAAGTTTTTGCTTTGTGTTTATGTGCATGTGTCAGACAAACAGACGCTGGCTGTCACAGACGCAGAAAGTGACAGGAAAAAGATTGTGGCTTGTACTCGAGTTGTGTCTCGGAGTGTTTGTTTTCTCTGCTTCTGTTTACAAGAGACTGCGCATGGTTATTTTTTGTGGCAATCAATCCCGTCTAAACTTTCTGACATGAATAAACACCGTCAGAAGAGACTCTCTCAAGGTGAAGTCAGGTTCAGCTCCTTTCCAATAAGCTCACCTCTCCCCTGTGTGGGAAAGCAGTCAGAGTTTTGTAGTGATGGATGCTCAATACTTCTGCAAAGACAGGGAACCTGCTGGTGCACAGTAATGCAAGCGCAAACAGATAATGCCTTCATCAGAGCGTATGTCTCTGCAGCACAGAGCAGGAACACCTCATTGCTTTCTATTATGTGTGCATAAAGGGAGACAGGCTTTGCCTTAGGTGAAATGATGTGCCTTTTTCTAAGCAAAACCTTGGCTTGATTTTGTAGTTGTATTGTCTCTTATCTCATCTCCCTTTATTTCCCTTTTTCCTCTTTCAGAATTTCTCATTTCGATTCTAACTGCTCTTGTTCCTATCTCGGTCCATACGGCGCAAGAGGGCAGACTGTTCTGTCTGGAGACAAATTACTGAATCAGCTCAGAGATTTCTCCATGCACCATGAATGTTTTTAAAAGCCCGGGTAGAGGAAAAGGCATTGGGTCACAAGGAGAAAGGAAAGACCGAGAGACACAGAGCGAATTTGATTTAATTTACAGACAAAGCACTCAAAAGGAGAGAAACACGGAGAGAGGTAGAGGAAGTGAGGATATTCAAATGAGCAAATGGGTTAACAGTGACAAATTTAAGGTCACGTGTGGGAATAGAGCAGTTTGAGGTTTATGCCAGAATTTTTTAAGGCAGCAGTTCCAATCAAAGCTCGCCCCAGCCAGGCTTCTGCTTGAGTGGTTTACTCGGTATCTCATTGGCAACAGGCAATCGAAGAGTTAAGCCAACAGGCTTGGAGGGGACTTGTGGAGGTGAAGGAGATGAATAGATGAAAGGGGAACGACTGCGAGAGGAATAGTGAGTAGGGGAGTAAGCAGAGAGGAGTGGAGAGTTGTAATTAAATAAAGGATACCTGTAAGTCCAAGACA